>NW_016909723.1:987992-1003260 GCF_001483705.2 Eufriesea mexicana
GCTCTTCCCGTCCTTCGTCGGCCTCGCTTCTCCGATGAGACAAAAAATTCCCGGCACACCTGCGAACCCTCGTTCCGACGGCGTCGGGTCGAGTCCGCGCGACGATTCGCATCGTCTTGAAATTTTAAAGCCGGGACTATGTTCCGCCCTCGAAGGCTTACTCGGAGGATTTGGCAAACGCTGCGACGACGAAAGCGTTGGTACCGCGTTGGTACCGGTAAGCGCACGGTCGATTAACAATTACCGTAAGCTCGAGTGGAATTTTAGTCAAAATCGAAATCGACGTTAGATACCTCGAACGCGAATTACTCCATTGCCAGCCGGAGTACCGTTCCCCGTCTTTCCAGGGTAATATCGCGAACAGCGTGGAAAAACGAATAGTTGGAGCGAGCGTTCAATTTGTCCGGAATATTCGAGCTCTTATCGTATTTTCGCTCTTCTCGCTGTTCGTTGTCTCTTTTTCACAAAAAGATCCTAAAATATCGTGCATTCGAGACTCATTAAACTCGGTCGTTCGTTAATTTCGAACAGCCGACCGGGGAAAAGTAATTGCAGAATCTCCGAGCGGAAAATCTGCGAGCCAGGTCGATGAACCGCGATTTATCCGTTAACGAACAGTCGCGAAACGTAAACGGAAAGACGCGGATTCGCGTGTAGGCGAAGACGCGAAACGTACCCGTACAAAGGGTTCCGAGTGGAGAGTCCACGGGACACCAGGCTCGTAACATGGGCTAGAACAGACAACCGGCGTATAGATCGGTGTGTTGCGCCTCGTGGACGTATGAAATTTAATATTTCGTCGAATGAATTGAGAAACACGAGGTCGCAGGGGCTGTCAGAAACACGCACGCAAACAGGCGAGCTCACCTCTCGCGGTAATACCGTCGAAATGAAAGTCATGCACCCTCGTTCCTCTAGCAAGTACGATATCAGCGGAGAAGGCTGGCTGACGCTCAATAAGCGAGACTAGCGGCATAATAATGGGAGCGTCTTGCGAAAAGCGTGGGAATTTAGCGGCGGTATTCTTTTCGTAGAAATCTCGTCGATTCTTCGGTCGATTTTCTTGCGGATTTTCTCGTCGATCTTCTTACCACTCGAATCCCGACGCAAATCCCCCGGAATAAAAGCAAAACGATTTAGCTGCTCCTGCGTCGTCTTTCCGACCGAGCATCTACGGCGCTAATTGCAATCGCGTTTGATCGATTCGAGAATGCACGGAGAACAAAAGACGGGAGTATAAAAGGTCGGGGAATCGTTTCAGCGGCCAATCGAGCGTCCTTCGCGCCTCTCAAGTTTGTAGCGTGTTTTTCCACGAATTTCCGAAAGGACGACTGATAAATTTTCGTCCTCGGATAACCATTCGACGTTTTTTCCAGCGCCCCACATTTCTCGCGGCTGTCTCCTGGCTTTCTTCCCGTTTCCGAAACGTTGCGGGAGGGTGGCTTGTACGCTCGGGAAAAGCATCGCGCGATAGTTCATCTTTCCGAGGGCGAGGTTGATACATGTCGCGAAAAGCGGGCCGACCCGACGGGTTTGCTTGTTTTTCAGCTACATCTGTTTGTTATCAAGGCTTCATAGATACGAATGAAAACGTTATTCGTATCTGCCACGTTCGTAACTTATACGAAATTCGTCTCCGCTCGGTCTGTTGGCGGTCTGCGAGGAAAATCGTACGCGAAAAACGACAGGATAAAGTGCTCCCGAAGAACGTACGTACGAACGAACAAACGAAAAGGTTATGCGTCACTGTCGAAACGTATTCAACAAGGATTCACGCGTGCATCCGATATATCTTCGCGCTCGCATCGACAAATGTCGGAACAGCTTGGTACGCGAAAATATCTGGGCCGGGTGGTAAGTATTATTTACACGGGTGCACGTAAATTCGATAACTCGATTCCGTATACACGCGGAAAATAAAATTTTGGAACAATATTTATGTGTTTACCGCGAACAAGTGCTTTTCGCGTTCGTTCACGGCACGCGCCAACTGGTTGATAAAAATTGTCGCGTTTCGCGTATACGCCAACGACCATAACCACTCGCGGAGTTTCGAGGAATGTACACACGTAACTTGCAATTCTTCGTTGAATACCAAAAATGGTGGAATTTTTTAAAAGCAACTGCGAATTCGCGTAATTCGCGGGAAAGCTCGGAGCTTCGCCGATCGATTCCTCTTTTGGAAAACGCGAATCCGTGGAAACAAAACCCGATGGACAATACGCGCCGTGAGAACCTCGAGGTCTCGTTCGCCGCTCGCGCTGGATTTCGGATGAATATCGATGTCGGGAAAAAGCCGAGATTTTCGCGACGGTGTAACGTAAACGTTAATCTGCCGGTACGCTTCAATTCGGGGGACGGCACCGGGACGGGAGGGTAGGAAACGGCACGCCATATCGTATGCTTGCGAATTATACTCGTTTGCGGTGGTGAGAAACGAGTGACGAATTTGCAGCGACCGCGAAACGCAGGCCGATGGACGACTCGTGCGGTCAGCTCGAAACTACCGAGCTCGGGACGTCGCGCGTCGCGGCGCTCCACGCGTCCAAGCGTCGCACGCGTGTGGCTTTTCATCGAAATTCATCGAGAAGAAAAAACACTGTAACCGAGGCCGCTGTACGCGTTTCTGCTATAACCGCATCGTCCAGTGCAAGCGAAATAATGTATTCGGTCACGCTGCTTTCATCCGCCAGGATCAAATCGTCGAGATTTATCGCACGGACGATTCGGACGCGTGGGAAAAAGACGCGTACATTCCCGTACGAGGAGAAAAATCGATGCAACCACGAACACGGTTCGGACAATCGGACACGGGATCGACGGGGATCCCGGTAAGAAAGTTTTAAAGAGCGGCGTACGTGCTGGTGCAATGCGACAAAACGATGATTTCCGAGTCTTTCGAGCAGGATAATCTGTCCCACTCAAATATTTACGGAGAGGATTCGCGTGACCGCGATTTCCACGGGAAAAAGTGGTCCGTGAGACGAGACGGACCCGGTGCTACGACGAATCGCTCGCGATTCGAGCTACGAAGCTCGTTAACGAAACAGGATATAGAAATTTTGATCGCCTCGGTCAAAGATATTCTGCGTCTCGTTCGCGAATCGTTTACACGCCGTTCGGGTTTCTTTCGCTCCCTCGGCGTCGCTTTTGTCCGTCGTTTACCGACCGATCGGTAGAGAGGGAATCGATGGAATCGATATTTCGAGGACGAGTGTCGAAGATATCCATAGGAAGCTCCTTCTCGAGTCCCTCTATCCGCGGTTACCGGCTCCCTCCCGTCGTTATCCAGGCAACCAGGTAATCCGAAACCGAGCTTGCGATAGAGTCAGCCATTTTCCTATCAGACATTGGAAAAACGTGTCTATCGAATCGGAATATATAACACGGCGGGTACAGGAGGAGATCCGGTGGAAGGATACGATCGTACACGATGGCTTCCACGTATCATCTCCCACATCCACCGCTTCTGTCGCCCGATTCAAGCGGCTAGCGGGCCTCCGTTCTCCTCGCAAGAATGTGCAAACCTTGCCAAGGAATACTTCTTCTTATCGACGAGGTACGCGATACTCGCTCGGCTCGTCGTCGTCCAGATGAAATCTACGTTGGAGAAGAAAAATGTACTAGCCCCTCGTCACGATCTTCCGTCATCGTTCCACTCTTGACTAATTAGTTTGTCGCTGTTGGCGCGCATTCGTCCCTTTAAATCACCCTTGTCTCCGTTTCAAAAAACCGATTCTTCTTGGCCAGGAAGAAGACGTCGGGAGTACCGAGCTCAACTTTCTTCCATCTTTCCTTCTTTCTCTGTTTTTTTTTTCCTTTTTCCCCCCTTTTCCTTCCTTCCGTGCTAACTTTGATGAGAAGCCTGAAATTTGCGAAAAACTTTTATTAATCGGAATACTTATCGTCCAACTTTACGTTCGCTTTTTATCTAGTTACGAGTTTTTAAGCGCCGCTGCCCGCAAGACGATACTTTCCCGTTATCCGTGCAAACAGGAGCTCCTCATTGTTGAGACAGTCGCGATCGTTGCGTGATCATTATTCTTTCGCCTTCCACGGTATAAACTTTTCCCTCGATTGGCCGTCTCGAGAACCGGACGAGCTCGCGTTCCCCGTTATTCGTCCGGTTAATAATCTACGAGCTACATCGTCTCGTATACACCACGCTTCGGTATTCGCGGAACCGAGTAAACGCGTGCCTAGTCAGTGCCTAGAAACAACCGTATCTCATGGCAATGCCAACGCGACGTTCGATCGAATCAATCGAATCGATCGAATCCGGGAATAATAACGCGAAACTCGTAGCTGCCGCCATTACGGACGAGACGCGGATAGACCCGAGAGAGAAGCTCGAAGGAGTAGCGCGTTTGTAAATTTTTGTCGCTATCTTTGAACGCGATAGGATACGGGAGAAGCGAGGAAATTTACTTGCAAATTAAGTTGGCGATGTTGAAACATAGCTGGAAGAAGTACGACGGGACGGGACGTCTGGAAGGAGTGTATAAGTGAATATACAAGTAGACGGAAGATACTGCCGAGAGAAGGTTTTATTTTTTCTTTTCTTGCACGAGCTTTCCCAGCGTACATCGCGATAAATATAAATTCGTATATAGAGAATATAAAGCAGGATGCTAATCCAGCTCGCGTGAAACATCGTCGCGTAAAGTCAACGATTTAACACCGGCGACTAGACCGCGGCGCGAAATTGAGAAAAATTATTAGGTAAAGTACCGGGTGATTTCGGTACTCGGTGTATCGCACGGTTGCGAGTGGTCTCGGAGGGCCATATTGTTAATTACGCGCGATAAATTCGCCAAGTACGCGCCTTAAGCCTCTGACGACTAATCCAGCTTTGCGTCCTCCGCATCTCCGCGCTTTTGTTATTCCGCGGTCCGCTAAGAAAGAGCAAATACGCGACAGCGAGTTCGTAAACGGCGAAAGCATGCTCGGCAGTGAAATAAAATTCGCGATATAGTGACTGCAGCGCTGCGACGCGACGTCTTATTCGTGGTTCTCGCATACCACGCGGCGGAGGGAAGAAACGACGCGGTCTCTGAATAGCGGCCGACGCGTCGCTCAATTTCGTTGCCGGAACACGAGCTATGCATCGGTTGCAGCGTCGATAAAATGTCTTTTTTTCATCGAGGATCGACGATAACGCGAAGGAAAATCACTCGGTCGCCTCGAAGGAGAGCGAAGCACCGATGCCATCGACGCAGGAGGATTTATGGCAACGGACGGGAATCATGGCGTCGTGCGACGTAATCCTGATTTTTCCCGTTTCCTCGATCGGGCACGAACAATCGCCCAAGATGCAACGCGACGTGCATTGATTGTCCTACGGACCGACAGATTATGCGATCGATCTTTGCTGTCCAACGGGTCAGTAGCTGGAATAATTCCCCGCGTGTCGACCCGTATCTGATCCTGGAACGTTGACCAGAGTCTCAACCATGCCGACGTTTGCTCCGCGAGTTCTCTGTCACTGCGATTAGTCAGAGGGAATAGTTGCTTAGGCAGGAATGTTTGGACGGAAACGTGTTACGCCAACTATCGTGACTCGACAAACGGTCCACTTGGAATTAATCGGTTTGTCCGGCGACCGACGAAACGCGTGTAACGACTGCGAACTCTTAGCTCGTTGCGCCTCGACTTCCCGCTGACTTCCCGATGATCGATAGCCTAATGAACGCCATTGTTGGACTACCGAATCGGGCGCAGCTTCGAACACCAGCTTCCTCGAGTTTGGTCGTATCGGCGGCCAGCACCTGTTCGTCGGAAACGGAACGTATTTCCGATTCCCCGTGTTTCCTTTAACGGTACACCCGTGACGAGCGATTTATTTAAACGCTTCCGCGTCCATAGCGACCGCGCTGAAAGTTTAATTAATTCGAAACAGCCTTCGATCGCGTTCTTCGTTATCCGACAGACCGCAGCACTTTTTGCGGGAATGATATTTTCCGAGTAGAGGGAATGCCACGCGTCGCGGTTGATCGTGGAAAATATGTTGCTGTTTGCACGAGAGATATCTCCCCTGACAGTAATGCATCGTTCCTGCGATTCCTTTTTTTCTCCCGCGAAGCGAGAGTAGAAACGAGACGGCGAGATGTCCGTGACGGAGGTACCGAATCGTAAGGATGTTCGTTCCCGAAACTCGATCTCGAAATGTCAAGCGATCGACTTAATTGCGTCGGGGACCAGGATAAGGATCTTTTACTTCGCTGCAAAATAGCCACGCAATTTCCAGTCCCTACGGACGTACCGTGAAACTCTACGACACCGTGACGTTCCTTTCAGCGAAATTTAGCTTCCACGGACAGGAGATGCCAACGGCGAACGAGAGTAAATAGACTCGCTAGGATGAAAAAGTACGCGGAGACGCGACGACATCGAGGGAAAGTTTAACTTGGACCTGACAATTAGGAGACAATTCTTACGATAATTCGACCGGCTGAACTTTATTCGACGTGCAAAGCTTTTACGTTCGGTTCGCCGACAACGTCTGGCGATTAACGATTCCGTTAACGATTTTCGCGCGGAACCGGGGAAAAAGGCAGCGCGGGAGGGGAAAATAAAGGGAAAATAATCCAGGACGCGTTTCGTGTAAACTCGCCGGTTCATCGGGTTTTGTCTGGGAACGGAAGCGCGAGGGGTGAAAACGGGCAGGAAACGGTCGTGTCCTCTTTTCGAGGCCGGTCAGGAGCACACAACGGGATTAACCCGTGCAACGCGCTCGATGCATCGCGCGAAACTATGAATGTTAATTTATGGATAAGATTTTAATGCCGTGGAACGAAAACGGGCATTATTTAGCCGGCACTTTCGGCAAGGGATCGTTGCTGCGAGTTTAGCCGAGGCTAAAGTTTCCGAAGCGATTATCGGGTATCCGTATGATTCGACTCTGAACAGTCTCGTCGTAATTCGCGCGCGCTGCGAGGTACGGAAAGCTCGTTATAGAGCAACACGAAACAGCTGGTACATTGGAAAGCGTACTCGTTAATAAATATCGGACGTATCGCAACTACGTATCAGACGGTGGAACGTAGAAACGGACGTGGTACGCGTTTGCACGTAGATGCGCATACGTAGAGCGATAACGACGAGGTCAGAGGTTGTAAGGGACGGTTAGAAACGTTGGCGTCGGCGTCGGCGTCGGCGTCGGTAGCGGCGGTGTTTGTAAAATACACAAGTATTATATGGCAAGACGGTAGCTCGACCCCCACTTTTGTTTGCGTTTCTGCATTATTCATGAACGTACTTATAAGCCAGTATTGCGTCGCGTTGCATCTCCTACGTTTTCGAGGGGCCGCGAAGCCAGCCAGCGAGGAAGAGAACGAGAAAAAGCGAATCGAGAGCACGTAGTTGAAAACGTGGACGAAAAATCGACTTCTAGCATGAACTCACGAACCGTAACGAAAACTTTATCTGAGCGGAGCCACGCGGTTAAGCTCGAATCCGGCTTTAGCCGGTATCGGCTTTGCCATGGCTAGGCTACTTTCAGCACCGCTGAAACCGCTGTTCGACAAAGATTACGCGCTTAGTAAGGCTCGCGTAATGGGACTATCTCTCATTGCTCCTTTGTAAGAAATTCGTTTCGGTTATACCCGCGAGTTTTCCATCCTCGCGCGCCGTTCTCCATCGATCGAACAATAGTCGCGCGGACGGACGATCCTTCGATAACCAAGACTTAATTAACCAATTTCGCGAGTCTATTGCTAGGAAGGGTCGCATAATAAGAGATTGAATAACGTTCGCAACGCTCGGCGAATCCGGATTAACCGGCGGCAAAAGTTGCACGACTTGCAAGAATCGAAAGTCGATAGGACGAGCGAATGATTCATACGGGATATTCTCTCCATTTGCGGCGAAAGTATGAATTTCACCTGACACGACGACCAACGCGTATTCGTCTTTTCCGGGCGCAATTTTCCACCGACGACGAAGCCTCCTTATCTCCATACCAGCGAGTATATGTGCATATGTACACGACCGATGATAAATTTCTCAAAATTAATCTCACGAGACGAATCACGGAGAATTATTACAGAAAATCGCTACGTATACTTTCTGCGAAATATTTTTATTAAATATACACAGCGCGATTCCGAGTACTCTGGAGTAGACGATCCGAGATTCCGCCTCGTATCCTAGCATTACGAGGCAGAGGAGACAGGTAATGCAAAACCAATGTAAGCAAATCTTCTGCTAACGTATCATCGAAGAGGCTACGTCGACGAGAAATAAGAAGGAGAGTCGGCCGACTTTCCAGCATCGACTTTACGATGCGGTTAGGATATTAGATATCCTATATCGTTCGATCGAGGATGACTCTTTACTCTCGTTTAACCACTCTCCGATGTATTACTTAACCGATATTTAAGACGCTCAATTATACCGTAATTCGTTGGGAAACGAGTCGAGAGCAAGAGTTATCCGGCGTTTAAGGTATCGAGCATTCGTCACGATGCCCATCGTCGCCTGTAATTTCGACGTAATTAAGCCGCGATTAAGCTGCACTCGAACGATCGATCGATCACGGATGCGTTACGAATTTTTGAGAGCTCGCGATGCGACTGGGATTTCTAAAAAAGTACGCGGGTCCGCTGGCGAGGCAATCGCAAACATTTGTTTCGTTTATAAACGAAACAACGGCGCTTTCCACGAAAGCTGAACAAACAGCGAGAGGTTGGAGGCTTCCTTTGTGCAAACGATGACACGAAGATGTTGATTTACGAGAAAAAGAGACGGAACGAGACGGTCTCGCGCGACGTTACCTCGTTAATACTTTCGCCGGAAGACAATCGTTCGTTACGAATACACACCCCGTGGATTGCGACTTATAGAAATACGGGCCGGGAGGTATCGGAGGGATCGCGTGCACGCGTAATAATACTAGGTGAAGAGCTCTTTCGAAATTACGGAAACGCGATTCGCATTGTTTCCATTTAATCTACCTTCTCCAGTTGTTTACCTCGCTTTGACGCGAACGCACTCGTTCCACTTTTGTACCAGAGACTTACATACATTTAGAGGCTCGGTACGCGATTAACTCGAAGCGAGAGTTTATTCCGAATATTTCTCTCTCGGCGTCATCGTCGCGTTGGAAAATAGTAAACGGAAGAAGAGCTCGAATGGAAAGAAACGCGCAGCTCCCTTGACCAACAGACTCGACCAGTGGTAAATAAAAAATAGAAAGACAGCAGTTTAGAGCGTTATTCGGATGCGCGTGTCCCGCTTTTTTCCACTCGTCTCGGTTCTGCATCGCGAAACGGCGACGCGATGCACCGCTTGCTTTAATATTCATACTATTTAAATATGTAGATTCTACGTACGCTCACAGTCGTACATCGCCTTCGTGTCTGCGAGAACCGAGCGCGGAGAAGATCGATTTAAGCCGGAACAAGATTCAGCCGGTATTCTTCCAGTCTTATTCCGTTTGGGTTAGATTTGGGTTACGTTTGGATATAGATTTAGTCTTGTTCTCTTCGCTTGGACACTGTTCGAGTTCCCGCGTTTTCTATCGATCGTCACTTCGACTCTATGCTAATACCTTCGAGCATTACGTCCGGCCGTGGTCGGCCAGCGGAATCTTTGCGGAGAAACCTCCGACGGAGATCCTCGCGAGTTATTTTAAAACACGGGAATAGTTCGGAAACGCCGGAAGAAGCGATGCGAACGTTGCACAGCGAATGGAAGAAGTTTCGTTTCTCTCTCGTTCGATTTCGATCGCGAAATAGCCGCGCGGTTAAACGAACGAGAGAAAGTATCTTCGACCCAAGAAAGCGATCCTCGTTTTATTTGCAAACCGATATAGCCGTGAACGTCGTTCGTTAATTCGCTTCCCATGTGGACATTCGAAAGTACGCGCGCGTCTCTGCGTAAATACATGTGCCGTTTCGGTTAATTCCAGTCGACCGGATGGCTCGAGGAAACAGAGAAAAATGATCTCAGACACGTCTGGTTCCTTATTGCCCTACGAATCACGCGTCCTCGTACGAAGATGGAATCTATGGCTCCGGTGCGACGAGATCGCGCGGAACCGACGAAACGTTCTGTCGTTAACTGCGGCGAAATGGATACCAGCGATTAGGATAACCGCCAAATTTGTGCCTAGCAGAGTAGCCCGTATTTTTATTCGGTCGTACAGCTCCGTATAACATGGCGAGCCGGCTGGCTTGCCAGCGAAAATTCAGCGGGATATGAAAAAGAGACGGTTCAAAGGATTTCGAGGTGGCGCGCATCGTGGAGGAACAGCGAGCGTTATCTCGGGAGAATAGAAAAAAAAATGGACGGTATAAAAATTGTCAGAGAGATATTTGATTAAACGGGAAATAGAACGCGCGTCGACGATACATGACAGACGATAAATATCGTGGCTGGGAGAGACTACTAGAAATTAGCCGTTTTCGCCATAAACAACCGCAGGTCCTCGGGGCAGCGACGTCGCGATAAAAACCGTAGAAAGTTACGTGATGTGTGTCACAGCCATAACGCGCGACAAACATGTCTGCGAAGTTGTTACCGTGCGATTAGCCGGCGAAAAACGTCCACGGGTCGGATGGCTTCCATGCAAACCCATGATGGGTGCTGCGGCTGCGAGTGACAAGCGTTTCGAGACGGCTGAAAGGATCGACTGTCCGCGAAAGGTTTACCTCGAGAAATATCCGCTAGTTGGAATACTAGATGCAAACAATGCGCGTAGATTCGTTTGTATCGCGAATAAATTGAACCCGAGCCGGAATCATCTTGCAGAGGAGGTCGAGACTTTGCGCTGGAATAAAGAAAGGAGGAAATATCGCGGACGTTTGCTTCCAAAAATTCTCTAATTACGTATTCCGAAAGCGGAACATTTACGACAGGGGGAAGAGACTGCGCGCTGCTGCTTCGCAGAGGAGATTGCCGATGCGGATCGCGGAAAAACAGGCAAGTCCGACTACCACGCGGGAATACGGTAAATTAGCAGCTCGTCCAAAGGGACACCGACTAAAAACGCGACCCGCAAAAACTGGTTTTACAAGGGTTCGAGGATAAAGCAACGGATTGCGTGTTCGCGAAGAGAGAGTAGATAGGCTGGTAAAAAGTCGAGTAAAAGTTGAACTTGCGGTGGCTACTAGCATCCTCGTCGTTATCGAGAGCTTGCGCTGGAAACGCGTAACGAAAAGTTTGCTTGAAAAAGCTGCAAATCCAACGCTCCTCTCATTATCGTGGCTATCATTCGGTGGCAAACCGTTCTGAATGACGATTTTTACACAACCACGGTTAATTAGCCCCTGTTCGCTGTTTATTTCTTCATTGTGGACGCGTAACGCGAGTTTCGTGCACGAGACTCGGCTGGAAAATACCGTAAAAGCTTCTCGGCGATGGTCCTTGGTCCGAAGATTACCTTCTCGGTGAACGTTGAGTCACGACTAAACCCGGTTGATCGGTTTACGTCGAGATTCCGCCGGTTATTGTACGTACGAAACGGAGATTTGATTTTTTAGATTTTTACGTCTCTTCCCCGGAACGCGAGAACCCGACGTCGACTTACAAAGACGGACGTATCGATATCGTCGGCGAGGAACTGCATTGTTCCAAAGATCGAGATGAAAGGGTCTCGAAATGCAGCGAAGTTCGAGGTCCATCGAATGTGCATCCCGCTGACCGTGTGTCCTATTTTAGCGAGCAACTCGAGCCTCGAGAGGAACTTCTTGATCGAAAGTGGACGCCATCGACTGTAAAATAATTAGGAAGGGGGTTTAGGTTGATCGATATACGACAGAGATCGTTCGGTTTAAATTGAATTTCGATGAAAGGGCCATTTTCCGTTCGCGCGAATCGAGATATTTACGTTGATCGAAGTGCCGCGAGTGGATTAATATGCAAGTGACTACGCGGGTGTGTCATAGGAGAGTAAATTCTATCGCGAATCGATCGATCGATAAATCAGCCATATTAATCGAGGATGGAACAGTCGGCCGCGTGCGTGTATGACAGCCTTGTTTCTCATTATCGAGGTAAACTTGCCGGGAATCGATTATGGGACAGTCTTTTGGATTAAACGATTTCGGCGTCGCATGAACTGTCGCTTTAATTATAATTTAACCACGCTATAGTTCAAACTTCGTGCATAAACCTTTGAAATCGAATAGAAGGAGATACCGCGTGTCGGGAGAACCGATATACCGCGCGAGTGAAGCTCGTTAGCCTGCTACTCGCTCCAAGTACGTTTCACCGCGCAGACTTGACGAACTCTACGCGTATGCATGCTTCCGTTTATCCGCTACTCCTTTATGTCCCCGTGTTTCCATATCGATCCAGAGTAAAGAGACTTCGTGTCTGCGAGAACCGAGCGCGGAGAAGATCGATTTAAGCCGGAACAAGATTCAGCCGGTATTCTTCCAGTCTTATTCCGTTTGGGTTAGATTTGGGTTACGTTTGGATATAGATTTAGTCTTGTTCTCTTCGCTTGGACACTGTTCGAGTTCCCGCGTTTTCTATCGATCGTCACTTCGACTCTATGCTAATACCTTCGAGCATTACGTCCGGCCGTGGTCGGCCAGCGGAATCTTTGCGGAGAAACCTCCGACGGAGATCCTCGCGAGTTATTTTAAAACACGGGAATAGTTCGGAAACGCCGGAAGAAGCGATGCGAACGTTGCACAGCGAATGGAAGAAGTTTCGTTTCTCTCTCGTTCGATTTCGATCGCGAAATAGCCGCGCGGTTAAACGAACGAGAGAAAGTATCTTCGACCCAAGAAAGCGATCCTCGTTTTATTTGCAAACCGATATAGCCGTGAACGTCGTTCGTTAATTCGCTTCCCATGTGGACATTCGAAAGTACGCGCGCGTCTCTGCGTAAATACATGTGCCGTTTCGGTTAATTCCAGTCGACCGGATGGCTCGAGGAAACAGAGAAAAATGATCTCAGACACGTCTGGTTCCTTATTGCCTTACGAATCACGCGTCCTCGTACGAAGATGGAATCTATGGCTCCGGTGCGACGAGATCGCGCGGAACCGACGAAACGTTCTGTCGTTAACTGCGGCGAAATGGATACCAGCGATTAGGATAACCGCCAAATTTGTGCCTAGCAGAGTAGCCCGTATTTTTATTCGGTCGTACAGCTCCGTATAACATGGCGAGCCGGCTGGCTTGCCAGCGAAAATTCAGCGGGATATGAAAAAGAGACGGTTCAAAGGATTTCGAGGTGGCGCGCATCGTGGAGGAACAGCGAGCGTTATCTCGGGAGAATAGAAAAAAAAATGGACGGTATAAAAATTGTCAGAGAGATATTTGATTAAACGGGAAATAGAACGCGCGTCGACGATACATGACAGACGATAAATATCGTGGCTGGGAGAGACTACTAGAAATTAGCCGTTTTCGCCATAAACAACCGCAGGTCCTCGGGGCAGCGACGTCGCGATAAAAACCGTAGAAAGTTACGTGATGTGTGTCACAGCCATAACGCGCGACAAACATGTCTGCGAAGTTGTTACCGTGCGATTAGCCGGCGAAAAACGTCCACGGGTCGGATGGCTTCCATGCAAACCCATGATGGGTGCTGCGGCTGCGAGTGACAAGCGTTTCGAGACGGCTGAAAGGATCGACTGTCCGCGAAAGGTTTACCTCGAGAAATATCCGCTAGTTGGAATACTAGATGCAAACAATGCGCGTAGATTCGTTTGTATCGCGAATAAATTGAACCCGAGCCGGAATCATCTTGCAGAGGAGGTCGAGACTTTGCGCTGGAATAAAGAAAGGAGGAAATATCGCGGACGTTTGCTTCCAAAAATTCTCTAATTACGTATTCCGAAAGCGGAACATTTACGACAGGGGGAAGAGACTGCGCGCTGCTGCTTCGCAGAGGAGATTGCCGATGCGGATCGCGGAAAAACAGGCAAGTCCGACTACCACGCGGGAATACGGTAAATTAGCAGCTCGTCCAAAGGGACACCGACTAAAAACGCGACCCGCAAAAACTGGTTTTACAAGGGTTCGAGGATAAAGCAACGGATTGCGTGTTCGCGAAGAGAGAGTAGATAGGCTGGTAAAAAGTCGAGTAAAAGTTGAACTTGCGGTGGCTACTAGCATCCTCGTCGTTATCGAGAGCTTGCGCTGGAAACGCGTAACGAAAAGTTTGCTTGAAAAAGCTGCAAATCCAACGCTCCTCTCATTATCGTGGCTATCATTCGGTGGCAAACCGTTCTGAATGACGATTTTTACACAACCACGGTTAATTAGCCCCTGTTCGCTGTTTATTTCTTCATTGTGGACGCGTAACGCGAGTTTCGTGCACGAGACTCGGCTGGAAAATACCGTAAAAGCTTCTCGGCGATGGTCCTTGGTCCGAAGATTACCTTCTCGGTGAACGTTGAGTCACGACTAAACCCGGTTGATCGGTTTACGTCGAGATTCCGCCGGTTATTGTACGTACGAAACGGAGATTTGATTTTTTAGATTTTTACGTCTCTTCCCCGGAACGCGAGAACCCGACGTCGACTTACAAAGACGGACGTATCGATATCGTCGGCGAGGAACTGCATTGTTCCAAAGATCGAGATGAAAGGGTCTCGAAATGCAGCGAAGTTCGAGGTCCATCGAATGTGCATCCCGCTGACCGTGTGTCCTATTTTAGCGAGCAACTCGAGCCTCGAGAGGAACTTCTTGATCGAAAGTGGACGCCATCGACTGTAAAATAATTAGGAAGGGGGTTTAGGTTGATCGATATACGACAGAGATCGTTCGGTTTAAATTGAATTTCGATGAAAGGGCCATTTTCCGTTCGCGCGAATCGAGATATTTACGTTGATCGAAGTGCCGCGAGTGGATTAATATGCAAGTGACTACGCGGGTGTGTCATAGGAGAGTAAATTCTATCGCGAATCGATCGATCGATAAATCAGCCATATTAATCGAGGATGGAACAGTCGGCCGCGTGCGTGTATGACAGCCTTGTTTCTCATTATCGAGGTAAACTTGCCGGGAATCGATTATGGGACAGTCTTTTGGATTAAACGATTTCGGCGTCGCATGAACTGTCGCTTTAATTATAATTTAACCACGCTATAGTTCAAACTTCGTGCATAAACCTTTGAAATCGAATAGAAGGAGATACCGCGTGTCGGGAGAACCGATATACCGCGCGAGTGAAGCTCGTTAGCCTGCTACTCGCTCCAAGTACGTTTCACCGCGCAGACTTGACGAACTCTACGCGTATGCATGCTTCCGTTTATCCGCTACTCCTTTATGTCCCCGTGTTTCCATATCGATCCAGAGTAAAGAG
>NW_016909723.1:1003294-1027548 GCF_001483705.2 Eufriesea mexicana
CGAATAGGAGAAATCGTTCGCATTCGAAATGCTTCGGAGGCATTGGTAGAAGAAACAAACTCGTTCTATAAGTGCACATACACCTTTTTTGCGTTACGCAACCTGGCGTTACACGGAGACTACGCGTGTTTCGCCGTAATCGATCGATGCCGCGAGCATATGCCGACGACGGCACCTTTTCACGAGATGGAGAGAGAGAGAGAGACGGGTAAGTAAAACAGATACGCGACGAAAGCGTATCAAGAGAGGTAATCCAATGGTTAAGCGACGCACCAAAATGGAAATGACAAGCACGGCTGTACAAATACAGCAACGGGACCGATGAATGCCAGCGTATGCTCGACGCGTATGTCCGCTCGAAGAGCATTCACACGCGCGATGTACATCGTCGGCTCGCCGAGTGCAGAGAGCTTTTGAGCCGCTGTCGGTGTCCCAGGAACACGGTCAGGACGGGAGACAAGGCTTTCGGTCTGTATCGTACGTTTATGGAAGTACTTGGAAGGCAGCTACGCCCTGGCAGACCACAGTGTTTCCAGAGTTGCAGCTACAACGCGCCGTTCAACCATCCGTGCTCGTTGCAAACATCATCCGTGCCCATTGGGAAGAGCTTTACCGTGAAATACCGTGGCCCGCTGGAATCCTCGTGTTTCTTACATTCCGCGTTGCGTCTCGGCAGTTTCTTTCTTCTACCTTTTTCTCTCCTTCTCCGGATAAGGCGAATTCGACGGAAAAATGTGGAAACAGTTCAGTAGCTCTGTCCAATTAACAAAGGGTGCACGAGTATTTCGCAGGATCCAGCCGGAAAAGGAAAACTCGGCGCCGTTCCCTTCGATCGAGAACAAATATAGGAAAGATTATCGAGTTGCCGAGTTTCCGAGGTTAAACCTTCTTGGACTCGGCACGTAAAAGGTCATGGCTTTCTGGAATCAGTGCGCGAATCCAGGAAGTCGAGCTCTTTAAGAATTCCGTCAAGGTACGAATCAAAGGGACGGGAAAGGGGATCAGGAGGGAGAAAAGATTCCACGAAATTGCGTGGGTCATCCTTTTCCCTTCCTGTTCGAAGTCGTTGAGAATCGTAACGAGGAGACACGTTCCTCGCCCGCATCTCGCCCTTCTCGCCAAAACGACGAGGTTAAATTAACCATACGAGATTCCGCGTTAATATTCACCGTGCCGTGTGTCTACACCGGGAACCGGCTGCTTCGATTATCATTTTCTGCCGTATTATGCAATTTTCGCACCTCGCTTTTACCTCGACTTAGATTTCCGACGCGTTAACCGAAAGGGACGTGCAAAGAAAGCGTGCAAGAAAGGATCCTTTGCTTCGCTCGGAAAGATGGAAAAACTCGGGACTAGTGGAAAAGAGCGCGTTTTGGAAATTCGATTGCCGAAAGCTGACGTAGGAAACAGAAAAGAGGCGAACAGATCGTGGAGTTCAAAGAGACTCCGCGCTAAATCCGACATAGCCGCTTATAAGAGAGAAGCACGCGTGTTCGCCGAGTAGGTACAAACTATCGGAAATGTTCCGAAAGCTGACACCCCGGTCAACTTTATGATTTTGCGTCAGTCAGGGTGTTCGAGTCGCCTGGCGTTATCGGGTCATCTCGCAGCTATCGCCGTCGAGAACTAATCTCTCCCACGGGTGACGACGTCTCGTCCCTCTTCCACGCGGTGTCCAATTAAACGCGTCTCGTTGCTGGCTTTATTGCAACGCGATAAGGCGTCGTTGTTTCGACGGTTCGCCGTGTCTTTTGGAAATAACGCGTAATTAGCAGGCTAACGCCGCTCGTGAAACCAGGATAAAGCAGGACGAAAGTCGTTTCGCGTCGGAGAAAGGAATTTCCCTGCAGAGACAGAGACAACGCGAGAAGAATCGATTCGCCTCGATGGAACTCTCGCGCGATGAACCTGTTCGCTTGGATCGTGCGCTACCGAATCGGCTGACGCGCTCGGAACTCGCAACCCGAGCTCCTTTCCAACCAATCTTCCATGGCTAGCCTGCCTCCCTTTCGCGCTTTAATCCGGCAAATTCAGATAAACGAAAGAACGGAACATCGACGCTAGCGAATCCTAATCGATTCGTCGTCGCGTAGATGCGAGCTACGAGCGAGCCAATCGAGGAAATTTCCGCTCGAGCACGAGCTTCTGGTTCGATACCGGCCAGGAAATGAGTAGCGAAAAAACGAGAGGAAGAAAGGAATAAGCTAACCCTCTGAAAGCAAAAGCTTGCTTATTACGATGTATCGAGGTTTGGAACGGGGGAAGAGGAGTTATTGATATTAATCGCAACATTCGGCCGGATGCTTTGCTGGTTGTTCAAGGAGGATGCAAACGGAAGAGAAAAATTCTCGCCCAGTTTCCCCAAGCAGAGGCTTCATTTCCCGTGATTAACGGGGAGCAGCGAGTCCGTGTAACGTAATCAAAGCCATTTGCCCATTGTCCCCGTAATATCGCCGAAACATTTTGGCACTGTTTCTGAATCAGCGCGATTACAAACGGAATCGTGGCCGCGGAACACGATTGTTTAGCAAGCATGCTTCTGATGTTGCGCATCATTAGCGCCAGTCTATCCACGCGTTGGCTATTTCGCGGCACGAAATCCGCTAAATCAACGACTTCTCGCGTGGAAATAAAGTTAATCCGATATAACATCCTTTCGTGTCTGCTTCTTCCGCGTCGCTTGAAACGTTCTTCGCGGAGTGATTTATTTCCGGAGAACGTTGAACGGGGTACGACTTAATAACGCAAGAACGCTAAGCGGTTTATTCGCGATTGTTCTCGTGGGTGTTTCATTTTCTCTCCCGTTCTCCTCCCGAGAACACCGTGTCTCCGATAAAAGATAAAGGTAAGACGACAACGACGGAACTCGATTCGCACGGAATCCGTGCAAGTCGGAGATTTGTAACGCGACAGTTGAAGCTACGTGCTCGTACGAACTAACGACGGGATGACTAACGGAGGCAGGAATCCTTAATATCCCGTCGTATTTTGTCTGGATGTCGCCCGACGTTGGCGTGACGATGCCTTTTGCCTCGGGAGTAATCGATTGGCCGTGCATTCGGCGAGGCTACCTGCCGGGACGCATCGCGCGAGTTTATTGTTGGGAGCAGCCTCGATTCACATGAATATTTCAATAGGGTCGCTCCAGACCAGATAAATGGACAGTTAGCGAGCTTTATTTTCGTTGGCCGCGCTTGGACAAGAGACGCGATAATTTAACGCGCCGGGATAAAGGACCGCGCGGAAAAATTAACGTTTCGACTCTTGAAATTTCCGAATATTCTGTATTCTACGCCATTCGTAGCCATTCCCCCGTTTCGCTCCTGTCGCGCGCTTCGTTCCGTTCCATAATAGAAATAAGTCCCGGGAACTCGACGTGTCTCGCTGATCGATATCGAATATATCCCGCAATGGCCGATAAAAACGGCATCGCGGCGACTGAATGAATAATGAAACGGTGAAAAGACTCACGCATGTGGAATTCAAGAGTCGACGTAACGATACTCTCGTGACAAATACAGGGTGGAGAGTTAGGTGACAACGTAACAGGTTCGTGCACGCGATCCTAGGCACACGTCGCGGAGAAACATTCGCGGAAAGAGCGACCGACTCATGGTCGCGAGAGAAGCGCCTGGAAATAGACGTTGGTCCCCTGCCATTTAATGCGCGATAATCTACTGCACCACGTAACTGCGCAGACAACGTTCTGACCACGAAACGGCTGCACGTTAGGCGAATCGTAACACTGGGGACGAAAAAGAACGGAACGTATCGATTTCACTTGCCATTCCTTAGCCGGACGATTCGGTGGTGTTCTCGGTTTTATTAGCAAGGGACGTTGGTCCTGTGTTCGTATGAAACCGAAGCAATTTCTCGACCCTCCCTATGAATTTCCCGTCCCTCGATGCGGAAGACACTTGACCCAACACCTTCGTAAAACGAGCCGTAAAGAAGATTTACAACGCTGTTATTTTGCAAAGGCTGGCGCGGTTGCGGCCGTTGTATGACAACAATTAGATCAACCCCAGCTGTGGCCTTTATTAGAACATCGAGCGTTAACACGGCCGACAACGGTGACAATAGCGTGCTCGGAAACTTTTGTCCCGCCAGGTTTCGTCCTTGGAGGAAATTAATCCAAAGAGAGCCCCGATTGTTAATTCGAGCTTCGACGATGAACCGATTTCCAAGCTCCGCGTCTACCGTTTACCCTCCCAGGTAGTATCACGGGACACGGTTGCACGGACGCTGCTGTCGGAGATCGGTATCGAGAATCGACGCTGTTCGATCGACAGTCGAATACACGCGTGAGAAAGACGCGAAGATCGAAAGAGCTTAAAGCGATGGTTTCTTCGGGACGCGATCTTTGTCGGCATGGCTGGGGTTGCTAGCCTCGAAGCTGCAAACAATTACAGCTTCGTTAAAACTATACGATTCGTTAACGATCGGTGCCGTTAATGAGCAGAGGATCGATACGATTTTAAGGATCGATAATCGTTTTTCGCGGCCGTACCTTTCGCCTTCTATTGTCCAGAGAAACTATCGACTCGTTATTTCCGTTTTCATCCGTCGCTTTATAGCCTTACGAGCGAAGGTAATCCTTAATAATCCTCGCTGCGCAGAAAACGTCGATTTAGCCGAGACTTACGAGTTCTCGGGCGCGCTTAACCACATACATCGCACAGACGATAATTAGATTCGATCTTAACGAGTTCCGGATCCTTGGTTTGATCGAGGGAAGTTCCGGAAGCGCGCACGGATCGCAACCACGGTATGAGCTAGCGATCGAGGCGACGAAATCGGAAACTCGAGCTCGTAAACGCTCGCGAGAAGACGACTGTTCGCGACAAATATGATTACGAGGTTCCTCCGTGTTGACACTTGCCTACGAGTCTCTAATTTCGTTCAGCTTCCCACGATACGATCGCGATTTATAGACTCCTAGGATGCAGCGTTACATTTAGTCGTGTATCATCGGTGAGATTCCGCGCCGGAGGGTAGCGCGTTGCTTTCGCTGGAGAAGCAACGTAGTAGCCTTTCCTCGTAAGGTGGTAGTATTAGTATCGAACGTAAAAATTTTGATGACCGGCGAAGCGAGAACCGAGGTTTCGTCGAGTCGTAAAGGCGGTCCATCGTTTCGCCTGTTCGTTACTTACACACGTTCCCTTCGGTTACGGATGGTTTCGTCCAGATGCGTGTACACTGAGCGAATCCTCGGGTACTCGGCTGAAAAATAAAAAGTTATTCGAGTTAGTTTCGTGATCGCAATGGAACAGGCGCAGTCGGAATACATCGAGGGAAGGAATATTTAAGAGCGAGCGAATTACGGTGACAAAATCGCTTAATGATACAGTGGCTGGCCTTTGGGTGCACAGGTAGATCCAAGAGGGTTGCATTTCGCAGTAATGACAATGCAGTAACGTCAAGGGACACTATTGTTTCCAACCGTGAAAACGTAACACGAAATTAAGCAGAATACAATTACGCTATAATGAATGGTCGTAATAGCCCAATTGTGTCGCGTTCTCAGGAATGTACAAGAGTGTGTGGATTGCGCGGTAAGCCAAGAATTGCGCGCACGCTGTTGTAATTCATGAGGCGACAACTTCTAATTACGCCATCACGATACATCATCGTGACAAATTAGTAATCCTGCGAGATCCACTTGACGATCCGGCTGGTTCTACAATTCTGTTTCGGTAGACGGCTAATTACCGCGAGTCGTTGCACGACAAAATTGCTAAACAGCCGGACCAATCGAGCCAGCAAAGTGGAACGTCATGCTTTTTGCTTGATTTTACTAGCGCCACGGGACACGTCACCTTTGCCGGAAATAAATTTCCTCGGACGCTTTTACGTCGGCAAGGATACGTGCCGGTGGCGTGCCCTTTGAAAATAGCGCAATTTCGCAGAGTTTCATTGTCCACCGGTCTAACGCGTACCCCTTGGTCATCCGAAAGTTTCCCGGACACTTCTATTCGGGCGAAGAAACAGAGACAAGAGGAAAACGAATGCCGCTATAATTTCTCGAAATCTTGAAAGGTTATCCGGAAGCGTTGTCCAAGGAGAGATAGCTTCGTTCCCGTTCTAAAAATTCCG
This sequence comes from Eufriesea mexicana, assembly GCF_001483705.2. Classification (NCBI taxonomy): domain Eukaryota; kingdom Metazoa; phylum Arthropoda; class Insecta; order Hymenoptera; family Apidae; genus Eufriesea; species Eufriesea mexicana. Next base: position 1,009,391 of record NW_016909723.1, read on the forward strand.
TGGCTGACTCGCGCGACCATTCTCCACTGAAATTTCCTCGTACCCCGTCGCGTCTCGACGCATCGGGTCGTCGGGGAGTAACCGAGCGACGTCTAGTATCGGTAAGATTAAGAAACTTTGCCGCGTTTCCTTTAGCTTCGCCGTCCACGAGCTTCGTGGAATCTTGCCTGTTGCCTTTGGCAAGATATCACGAGCCATGCATCTTTGACGAAACTTTCACGCAGAAATGACAGTATAATTAAGGGGGGAAGAGGACCGGGATAAAGAAATAGAGGAGCCTGACCTCGTTATACGGGCCAAGTTGAGCAAAGTCGCGTGCTCGAATCGAAGCCGAGCAAAAAATCTAACGTACTCGTAAATTTTTCCTTCCGATAGACCGAATAAGAAAGTAATAAACGTTGCGGCTCTCGTGTATGCTCTATGCCCTGGATTTATGATAATACCTCGTAGTTCGTGTGTGCAGTGTAGCCGATATAAATTTTGGAATGACGGAAATAACGGTGTGGAAACTTTTTCCCGTGTTCGCCTAGAGTAATTACTTTCTAACTGCTACTAATACAGAATCGAGATCTGGCTATAATTTCTCAGTGACGGGTCTGCTTCCATCAATCGTCCATTCCGAAAGTTTCAATTGGAGTTTGACCAATTGATCAACCGTCGAGGGTAGGTACGATTTAAAGAGTAAACGCTCCTCCGTGCTGTTATTGGCGCAATGATTTACAATTCGATTAAAATTTTCAGCTCTGTTCATCTGCTCGTGCCGATTCGCAAAATCGCTTGAAATTTTCTACCTGGCCGAACCATTCCTTACCGCTTTTCGAATTCGTTAATGGAACGTTCGAATGGTCACGATCGATTTCGATCTCGATCCGGGGAACCTCTATCGACGTACCGTTTCTGTAAGAGGTAATTCTTTATTCGATTCCCCTCAAAGAACTTTCCTCCACCTCCTTTCTATCGGAAAAATACACCTTAAGGAGTGTAGTCGGAACGAAATTTTTACACTTACAAAGACAAAGGATCTGTTTGCAAGCCAATTGTAATCGTTAAATTTATTTCGTTCTCCGGGGAAGAAGAAAATTAGAAAGTAACAAAGAAAAGGATTGAACCGCAAGAAAAATGAGAATGATAAAATAAAAGGTATCTACGATTAACAGCATCTGTAAAACTACAGAGGTTATAGCATAGTTTAAGTAACGATTAAGCAACTTTGCAATCGAATCTTCGATAGAAGAAACTATCACGTAATTTTCTTAGCGAATATTTCCCGTATAAAAGTCTGATCACACGAGGTCTGTACCAGTAGTCACGTTACTCGAGACACGCGATAGAGGACGTGTGAGATTTAAAGGCATCGATGGACTCAAAGGTACGGTAAAGCAGAAAGGTAATTTGTGATTGGAGTAGAACAAAATTTTATCTCACGTTTGTTCGATTAATTCAGACTTTGTATCTAACACTGGTGGCCGTAACGATATTTGCCAAGGCGAGCAGCGAATTTACATTCGATTCGACTAGAGACTCTGATAAAAGTAAAGTAATGAGAACAGTTTGGAGAGATAACGACGACAGCCCAGATTATAAATTTAATAAGGGATATTCATCTGCATACAACGACGAAGATGATCGTGTCCGGAAGGGTCTCGCACACGGGGACTGCGAACACGGTAATATGTGCATGAGTATTAATAGTTCCGAAGAAGCATGAAAAATATTACAAGTATAAGAAGGATCGTTTGGTATAAGTAGATCTGACGTAAATTCGTTTATATAAAAGGAATAGAATCGACGCACTGTCTAGTGTTCTCGAAACCTAAATACCAAAATCGAAATATTTTCCTCGAAAGGGATAGAATCGACGCACTGTCTAGTGTTCTCGAAACCTAAATACCAAAATCGAAATATTTTCCTCGAGTTTTCATAATTTCCGCATAATCGATACATCTCTGCGGATAAAATAGCGAAATAATCGATAATTTGACATACTGACTTCTAGGTAAAAGAGCCGACGATAAATTTGAGAAATCGAGGGATAAATTAGAAAAAGAAAATGGCGGCGATGATAGGAATATGCAACGCGCGTCTGCGTCAGAACGGGATGACCGATCAAATCGTACCGAATCCGACGACGATCACGATGACAAACACCGATACGACTATCATCAAAGCCACAATTATTCCCACTGCCATCGATTAAGGGACAAGGATCACAACGGGAATAAGAAAAACGGCAAGCACGGTGGATTTCTTTGCATTCGGATCGTGCATAACCGAAAGGAAGTGAATAATAAACGCGACCGCTGCGACTATGGCGACTGCAAATATGGCGGGAAGCACTACGACGACGAATTTAAATACGGGTATGGGGATAACGAAAGAAAGCATGACAAGCACCACGACGACGAAGGTAGCTACGATGCGTACAGAAACCGTAAAGAGTATAATAGGGAGAGTTTTCTCGATCACGATCGCAACGAAGGTGTCGACGACCACGGGCCGTATTATCATTACGAATATATCCTAAGCGACGATAACTTCCATAAAGATTATCCTAGTTCCACGGATTACCACCATTATCGACACCGTAAGCAGCTAGATCACGATTACGCGCGCTGACCATCGCCATGGATCGGCTCGACTCAATTAATAGAATAACTATTATTACAGCGTTACACGATACACGCGAAAACTCGTTCCGAAATAGATTACGTAATCCCCAGACTCTCGGCTAATCAACGCGCATTGCGGAATTCGGTCAAACGTACCAAAAATTAATTAGCGGAAATAAGCACGAAGTAATAACTGCAAAAATGAATTTACGAATATGAAACTCGTCAAGTAATTCCTTAAAAAGCAGGTGTGTCTAATTTCTAAAAGCGTGTCGCATACCGATAACGCAACACGGCGAGGTAATTTTTCCGCGACAATTATGCGGAAACTTTCATTAACGGCCAGAGAGCTGTACGTTACGTAAAATAAAGAAGGAAGAATTTCATTCGGTACCATTACTACGTTTGTCATATTTTTACAACCCTTTGTACGAGCAGCGAGTAAACAGAGAAATATTTAAATTAAAAAGAAATTACCGTATCTGCCGTCTGTAAAATTGCGAAGAATTTTCAGCTTCGAGTAGAAACACGAGTAGTGTTTTTCCACGTCGGATCGGTATCCGGATTCTAGCATGACGCAGATGAAGAGAATGAACGAGAAGCAAAACTGGAGACGCGTCGAAGGATGGATAATCAAAGATTGATGCTAGCGCCTGCCGCGGTTCGTCCAATATCAGTCAGACCGGGTGATTGATCGGGACATCCGAAGCTTTTATAGGTAGAACGTCTAAAGATCGGCAAGGTTATGGGCGTTACGCGAAGGAAAGGTGAACCGGGTAAGAGCCGCTGGATCGCTTCTCTTTTAATTTTCGCGTCTGTTTTTCGCCCGGTAGCCACCCGCTCTCGACGGAAGTTGAAACGAAATTTGTAATCGATCGAGACGGATCTATACGTTCGCTTATTACCTTCTCGCTCGTACGATAAGTGGAGCCGACGAATAACGAAACCGAAATGCAGCTGCATCGGTGCATTAACCAACGCGTTGATTAATTAAAACGTCGGCTTCGAATAATCGATTTCGCGGGGAAGGGTGGCAAACATATTCCGCGATAATTAAAATCGAACCGATATCGAGAACGTTATTAATGCCTTCCTTTTTTCGTTCCGGTCCAGGAGAGATACCGGTTTTGCATTATTCCGTGTGGTATCGTTTATTTAACGATAAACCGAAAACAATATTCGAACCGACTTGCCGCGAGACCGCGATAAGTTTAATTATATGCAAAATTCTTTTTCCACGACGGGTCTTGACCCCCGTAATTCCATAATAAATTAATGATTTTCCACCGGTAAGCCAGCATCTCTCGCTCTCCATTATATCGTATCGGGCTGGCCGAACCTATCTGAAGTTTAATTAGACTTCGAATCCCTGCACGGCCGAGTTCCTACGTGGTCCAGCTGCGATGTGATCGCAAATTGATTACTTTTTCCTCGCATATCGTTACCGGTCAACGACAGTCGCTAATTAAGGGTTTAACGCGATGATCTATGAATCAACGACCTCTTCGAGCTCGTTCCGATACCAACATGCCCGATCGTGATACTCGGTGGGATGATACGCGCGTACGAATTATTCTCGCGGAGATGGGAGATTAGCGGAGAAACGTTTGCCTCGACGAGGAAATTTTTCCGAAAGAGATCAGCGAATAGAAATAGAATGGCCAACAAAGAAACAATTTCAGCGGTAGATCTAATCGAACGGCGCGAAAGCAGACGGAAAATCTCTTAAGATTTAATCAGAATCCCTGGACATTCCGGTCGTCCATGGGGAAAAAAAGCAGACGGAAAATCTCTTAAGATTTAATCAGAATCCCTGGACATTCCGGTCGTCCATGGGGCTGACCTTTCGGCCAGCTTTTCTCCGCTGAAGCTTTCGAAAAGTGCGCAGTCCCTTCAGGCGGCAGCTGATTGCTCCTGGTCATTACGTTGCGTTCGCTGGATCGTCACCAATCAGAAGTTTAATTAAACGGGAAACTCTGCAGGAACCCTTTGGGCGATACATCATGCGGTTTCGGTGCATAAGAGACACCGATAGCACGTGCAACTATCTAATATTACAACTTGCTTCTAATTCGTGCTTCTGGATACTCGCGTGGCCGTAATTTCAACGGGTTGCGAGTAAGTCATGATTCATTTATAAGCACTGCTTTACCGTTTAATCCGCGCCAAGAGATATACATATAGACGTGACTGGTATAAAAATAATTGCCCGAAGATACTCTTTGCTCGATACACCTACGCGATATTAAACCGGGAATACGCGAGCGAGAAACGGTGTTATTTTTGCAAGGTTCTCCGAGGGAATCGCTTCGGGGTTGCACCCTTGACAAATCGTCGATATCGCTCTTGGTAGAAGCGAGGTTCGAGACGAGATCGTCGAGGCTAATATCGTATCGTGGGAATTAATCTTAGTCAGGGTTCCCAGCGTCGCAATTTCGCTGACGATTTATTAAATATTTAGCACGCGTTCATCTGACACGGATCAAGCACGCGGATACGGATCTTTCGGCTGGACCGCAAACGAGGATTTCGTATGAATTATCGATCGAGGAAAAACGAAATTTATCGTTTCGTTCCCGTTCATAACTCGTTGGCTCATTCTCGGCCAATTCGACGGCATTAGGATTCGCATGGACGTTCGTTTAATCCAAACGTTCATCGGCACTGTTTTGGTAGCCATGGATTCACGAGGATTCGAATAGAAACGCGGCGTGTACACGAAACGCACGCTCACGGGTGACACGTTGCAAGTGCTTTCACGTTGCGTCCTATAGAATTACAAAGGCTTTGATCCCTGACTTCGACAGAGTGCTTACTGCTGCTAGTAGGATTACCGCAAACGCGTATGGTCGAACCAGCAATAACGCGAGACGCTCGAGTGTATTAAGTCTCCGCGAAGTGACATATATCCGGCAGAAATTTTGTCGATACTCCTTGCTTTCCATCTGCGATACGGCCGTGATAACTCTGACGAGTGACACCGGTCGAATAAACGCGACCGAATGCGTCACGCCTCGCGTTTAACCGACCGAGTCCGGGCGAGGTTTTAGCGACGATTTTTACCGATATTTCGAGAACAGAAACCGGACCGTAACGTGCCACCGATGGAATGCCCTCGCGGTTATAAATCACCGATACTTATCGATTTTCCGCAGATCGTTTCCCTTTAATTAAACGCGAAATTGCGTATTTTCCGCTCACCGTTGATAAATACCGTTTACGCTGCAAAGCAAACAAAAGACTGCGGTTTGCGGTCAAAATTGCGGAAAACAAGTTTAAATAAGATTACCTTTTAAACGGAGAAGAAAAGGACATTTTATCGACTCAGAAAGGAGCGCAATTCCACATCGTTCCTTTGGTTTACCCAAGAAACCGCGCAACGAACAGAGAATCGAGGAGCTGCTTGTGAAAACTTGTTCCTCTCGATGAACGCATAATGGCCAATTCACGTCACACGTGTCGTCCAAGCTAGTAGCCGGGTCGGAGGATTAGTTAGGCGCCGGCAAATTGACATACGCGTGTCCGGACGCGTGTGTACCTCGCCACGAAACGCGTGCACGACATTGTCCGGTGACGAGGAATTCGATTGTATTCGATCAACAGGTCTTAAGATCACGGCGACGAGTAAGCGAAAGTGTCGCGCTTGGCCGGGCAACCGTGACAAGTGCAACTAAATTGGTATCTTGAACTTTGATTTACGCGTGGACGCGGCACCCGTGCACGTGGTCCCTTGACAACTCGCTAACGCGTTAATCTCCGATCGTGACGCGCCATATTTGCACCGCGTGACCGTGCCTCTGCCGATGCGCCCGAATCGTAAATTATCGTCCAAACTATCGCAAACGAGTGAGAAACTCGAGGTGGACGTTTCACGGACCACCGGAGATTTCTCTCCGTCGAGAGGGGGAGAGAGAGAGAGAGAGAGAGAGAATTTTACTAGTTGTTGGAAGAAAACCGATTTCGCCGTAACGCGTCTGACCGCGTTCGAGCTTGTGTACACGGCAAAACGGTAGACGCTTACATAACCGTCGATCTGTCGGCAAGAGTGTTTGCAAATTGTTTTTCACCGCGTGTACCACTTGTCGTACGTGGTACAGGTGAGAATTCTTGCCACGATCTCCGCGCTCTTTGAATTCGATCTTGATTTCTTAGACGCTCGGGACCCCGAAAGGGGAAAGAAAGAACGAAAGAAAGAAAGAAAGAGAGAGAGAGGGGGGGGGGGAAAGGATGGAAGAAAGAATCGGGACTCGGAACGGAAAGCGTATTCTTGGCTCGAAACGAAATTCAACGTTTTCGGGAGGAAAATCACCGGAAACGCATCGAAAATGAAGATGAACCGGTTCGGTATTCTCGACTCGTCGTAATTGCTTTCGACCGTGCTACGGTAAAGGGAACAGGGAAGGATCGTTGGCAGACACCGACCACTTCCGTATTTTAATAATAGAAAGACGGTAGCGTGGATGCAAATGAAACGGTATCCTGGCACATTGGCCCTTAATAGCGCGCATTTTTAACGTTTCATTGCTTTGCCGTGCTTCGCGAGTCACGCTCTGGAAACGCCTGACACAACCGCAATAACGCGAAAATAATGGTCGCAATTGCGTTTCCTTATCGTTACCCGTTTTAACCTTCCTTGGCTAACTGTTCCTCGGAAAAAATGGCTCGACGAAATTCCGTTTGTCGTACGACTTCGCGGATGGCTGCCCGCTGAAGCAAGTGTTTCGACTAAATGAGAAATTTCACTGAGAATTTTAATTGAGCCAGCCGACGACTCCGGGGCAATGAGCATTCAACGCTGTTTCGGGTCTACTCGCCTTCGTTCCTTTCTATTGTCCCGGCGTTTTATTAGGGGCGAAAACTTGCGCGACCCGTCGCTGCTTTTAAATCCAGCTCGAAAGAACTTGGCGTAAGCGCGTGGGACGAATACCGTGCTGAATTACCAAAAGAATTTCTCCAATTTCGGACAGCGGCGGAACATCGTCCGCGTTTAAATAAATCATCCACGGAGTGCAGCCGCAGGTGAATAAAGTCGGTGTCACACGCATTCTTGTCCACGGGCTCGTACATCACGGGAAACGATTCGGGCACGGGTGTGATACCGAGCCGGCGACGAAGCTCGAGGCAACAGGACTGCTCGCTGTCACCGGACCAGGTTGCGAAACGAGGGAACCTGTTCCTCTCGAACTCGGTGCATTCGTTTAATCGTAAAACAGCCAACGGTACCGGTTGCCTCGCGCATCGGCTTGACCCAGATCGCCTGTCTGCCGCAATTTGCACTCGATGCGCTTTGCCCAAGCTTTCCGGAGTATGAAAGCAGAAGAAGTGGTATCGAAGGAGTTCGCCGAATCATCGTACCATCCTACCACTTCTGCGTCCGATGCACCTTGTCAATTATGCCCATTCAGACGGCAACGAGGGGTTAAAGTCTTAGAAATTCTAGCAGTCGTTCGGCCAACGTCGTCCGCCTTCCGGATATTACCGAATAAATTCCGAATTTTCTTCTCGTCGTCGGTGAAAAAAATTAATCTTCGGTCTGGGATACAGTCGAAAGAGTTTGGAACGAGCAACGAACGTTGAATTTATTGCATCGGGAAGGCGATAACGGGACACGGCGAGACTTCCCTCTATCTATAAGAAAAACGAGAAAATATCGAAACAGCGCTTTTCCATTTAACCACACTTATCCCCTCGTATTCTAAATTTGATCACGGTTATGATCCTTTTATTTTCATCCCGAATCATATTATCCCCTATAAAGGATCAGATAAAGAGACCGCGCTTTCAGCATGTACATATTCGAGGTATAACGGCAACGTGACTGGTATATATTAGTCCGTTTCTTTCTTTCGCTCCCGATAGAAAAGCTGGATATCGTTCTATGCAGCTTTTTGGAAAATGATCGAACGTTTTCGTTCGTCAACGTTATTTCTTCGGCAAATCGCCCATTTTCGACCCGTAGAATTTACAATCGCGTTTCCACGATTGTCGCGCGATCGCCCGAAAGCCGAATATATACGTGGACGATGCAAAGCTGTGCCTCTGCACGAACGAGATGGATTGTCTATCGTCATCGTACGTTCATCCAACGATTTCGCGTCAAAGATGTTGCTCGACGATGAAGCAACTCGAGCAAAAGTATACCTGTCAAAGAAACTTCGTTCCTTTCAAAGGGGATGTTCGGTCTGGATTTTCGTATCTCCGTTCCGCGGATGAAACACACGGATCCACTTCAATTAGCGCTTTCGATATTAGCATCGCTAGTCGCGTACCCGTATCGAACCGCGAGAGTATAATTGTTCCGGCCAAAGGAATAATTCCGAGGGAAGATAGGTGTTGTAATTGGTCTTCTGAAGATGAAGTGCCTCCGCATTGAATAGCGAGGAATAATTTACAGTGCATAGAGCAAATACAAACAATCTACAGTGTATGCGCGGAACAAACGATCGTTTGATCCGCAGATGTCGACACCAGTTACCCACGTATACCGTTCTAATTCGGTATATTTATATTTTCCACGAGGATATTCTTACCTTTGAACGTACCTTCTCTCCTTCCTCGCTCGAAATACCATGAATTATAATGCCTTTTAATTCGCGTTGACCGAACCGTACACGAAGCTAATCGATAAACAGTGGACGATAACGATTTTGTACCCTGCATCTCGACTCTGGCTCTTATTTGGATCCGGATCGTTCGTAAAGAGGTTTAATCGTTTAAGCTGGCAATTTTGGGACAGAGGGATACACACTTTGTCCGTGGAATCCCGGCGATTTACGCGAAAAAACGTTGGTCGAATTTTGCTGTAGCCAACTTCCGGTTGGCTTCGTTTCGCGAAAGCGGAATCTTTCGTGTGCTTCACCTGAACCATTCAACGACCCGCGTGTCAACCATTTGGCATCGGACGGCGTAATCGACCTCGAGCTCGCTGTCTCAACCAACGACATCCGCCAACGATTTTATTCCGTATACGTCGATTAATCTCGGGAGAAACGACCGGTACGGCGAAATTCTTTAACCGATCTTCCGCCATTGGAATCCTGGGAGGACGCGACGCGAACCGAGATACGCTTAAGCATCGAGTGGCTGCTCTTTCGATCTCGATCGAGAACGCAATTCCGCTAACGGCCCTCGATATGTTCTCGCGGCAACGTACGCGATACGGCTGGGTGAAAGAGGCGGCCAAACGTAAATCGCAACGTAAATCGTAATGAGACATCGACAAACCCCCGTAGCTAGCGAATCGGGCTGGTGCGCAACCGCTGTCGCAATGGCCGTGGTGCCTCGAATAGACCAGAAACGTCACGGATAGCGGGCGATGCGTCGCGACGCGCGCACAGAGATCACCTGACCGATTAGTAGGAGAATTTCATTTGATAAATCGGAAACGCGAGAGACAGAGGAAAAGGGGGCAGAAATTTAACCGTTCGGATTTAAAGGACGAAATACCATGGCGACGGAATACGGACCGGTGCTCTCGGTGTAGCTTGTTATTTTTCTGATCAGCCCCAGTCCTCTTCCAGACATTTTCTTATTTTCTCACTGCTTCAAAGCGGCTTCTGTAAACATCTACGAGCAAACGCGTATATATATATCTTCTAACCCTTTACACTCGAGTCTCGTTCTTCCTGTTTTGGTCCGTATTTTCCGGTCTACCTGTTAGACGCAGCCGGCTCCAGGGAATCAAGGCTTTTGATGTTTGACTTCAAACACGTCGCTCGAAGAAGCTTCGCCGAATTATACTTCCGTAAAGATTTCAAACGTTTCGTTCGCCAGTCGTATCTCGGTTACGTATAATCGGAATCGGCGGCCGAGTCGGTACTGATTAACACCGGTGATCCGGTTTCCAAGCGGAGGTCGAACGGGTAGGATTCGGAAGATTAGCGCAACGGCAGTTTAGAAGACGCGGGTCGATTGTTCGAAGCTGGGACAGGCTATTGGATAATCGGCGTTTCTCGCGAAGGTATTCGAAACTCGAACAAACAGCCCAATAAAGGAATTAAACTGCGCTATCAAACGACCGAGACAGGCTGCTTTTCCAGCGGAGAGAGAAGGAGAGGGTGGGAGAAAAAAGGACAAGGTTCGAGATGGAGGCATTTAAAGTAGATCCGACACGATTCAATCCGAGCAGTCGAGTATCCCGAGGGGTTAAGAATCCAAATAAATCCCGACTGGAACGGAGTAAGCGGATTATTCGATCCGGGTGTCGTCCAGCGACGCCGGGCTTCGTGCTTTCGAAAGGAAGCCGCTTGGCTTCGTCTTTGGCCGCCTCTGGCAGAGCAAGGAAGCCACTGTGGCCAGGATCGCTCCACGGTATTCAACGGAGATCCACTGATAACTGCTTACGCGTCATTGGAATCGAGTATTATCCGAGCAAAGCCCGCGATTTCGGAGCACAGAACGCGGATCGACTCGCTCGCGTCCGATCGATCTCACGATCCTCCGATACGTCCCGCGACGCGGTTCTCGACGTCGTTAATTCAACGTCGGAAGGACGAGCGTCGTCGAAAGTGGCGAACGAAGAATACACGGTTCCGTTGCAGCGTCCTCGTACGTGAAAGGTCGCGGAGCGGAGACGAGAGAGGACCATGTCCAAGCGAAATTCACCAAGGTGTACGCACGCGTGGACACACGTATGTACACGCGTACGCACATGCACGGCCGGCGACCACGTAACTGGCAGATTCACGTGTGTTTACGAGCGACGCGTATGCACGGTGTGCATCGCGCCGGTATAAAAGGCTAGAAAACAGGCTGGAAAGTTGCAGTTCTCACCTGACCGCATTTAATACCACGATGAGAGACACGAGGTTCAAGGTAGCGTATCGGAAGCGGAATCTTCGATGAAGGTTTCGGGAGAACCGTGCGTCGGAGAAAGAGGTATTTCGCGAAAGCGAGTAGGAAGGGACGATCGGAGAAGAAAAATAGACGAGGGAGGAGAGAAAGTGCTCGTCGGAACGCGGTTTCCTTTATTCTCGAAAGCGAACGGTGCGAGGGAAAATCGGAGAAAATCGAGCAAGAAGAAGCTTCTTCGGAGGGTCGTTCCGATTTCGAGTAATTTATGAAAAATACATTTGGCACGGGCAAACGAGCGTGTTCCGAGCCGAGAATCGCCGTATTCGCGAGAAAGGAGAATAAACGATTGCGAGAAGGCCGAAGATGGCGGAGAACGTGGTAGCACGGTTGCGAGAGCGGTGTAACAGTCGCGTCGCGTAGCGTATGGAACAGCGAAGCAGACTGTTTGTTATTCCGGGTTCCACGTCGGGTAATTAAAACCAACTGGCATTCTTTTTACCATGATTTTGCTCGTTTGCGTCCGCGTTTGCCACGCTTTAACACTTGTTACAACGTTACAAATGAAACGTAATTGGTAGCTGCGAACGAACTGATGGACCGTGACAAGAATTATTTTAGATTGCGCTGATTTGCACGTTGCTTCGTTCCCGCCCCTGTTTGTCCGGATACTTTTGTCGATATTTTTCCGCTGAATCGTTTTCAATAATTTCGTTTGCCACGGTAAACGAGCAAACACTGCGGAACTCGTACAAAAGAAACGAAGAGAATCGAATTTCAATCCACGATGAAACGCGAAACTTTTATTGGCTCGTATAATCGACCAGCGAGTCTGTTTTTCGCGTCATAGTCAACGCCAGCGCGCTGACAATCGCCATAATTGAAAACGGAACATCTCAGACCCGACGTTTTCGTCTCTTTTCTCTCGTTCCCTCTCGCACCTCCGAGTTCGATCTGTATAAACGGTATAAACGCAGCGTATGTACCACCGAGAAGCTACTCTCGCTTTGACACGTTCGTGCACACGTTGGTACACTCGTTCGTACAGAACGGCAATTAAGGAATCGAGTCGTACTCGTGTTCCTCGTCGCCGTGGAATCGCTCGCTCGCTCGCATGCCATTCCAATTTGTCGCTTTCGATTTACGAATTTCGAAAATCGCGAGAAAGAGCGATCGCTGGAAAGTGGAGCCGTCGCGCGTCAGTTACGCCTGGATCGCCGGTAAATCTTTCAGCGACCGATCTTTCGGATCTCATCGGGAGAGAAACGTCGGATTACGAGGTATTTTCGAAGGCGACTTTTTGCGGCACAGGTCGGTATCGCCTTGACCATCACGCTGGCTCTCGGCCATCCATCACGAGCCGGTCTGATATCCCTGGACGGAGAGGCTGTTGGCGAACACCAGGATCCCTTGCAGCACGGTTCACTGGCCAGCTCGTACCTGCAGTTTCACGGGCCTGTCGAGGGGCCGGTGTACGAGGTGAAAGTACCGTACGCGGTGACTCACGAGGACAACTCGAACGACTTGCACGGGCAAGAGCAGCAGGAGCAAGGCTACGCGCTCGACTACGTGGCGCATCCCAAGTACGAGTTCTCGTACGGCGTGGAGGATCATCGGACGGGCGATTTCCACGGGCAGAAGGAGACGCGAGACGGTAAGCGAGAGCGAAACGACGTTTCCGCTTCTATTCGACCACGTCGCGACGAGCGTAACGAATTTTTACGCGCTCGAGTTGCATCGGGAACGTCGTTCGTGCGAGAGCCGCGAAATTTCTCGCGAAAGCGCATGCAGCTCGACCGCGAGACACAGTTTGCGTTATGAATATGCGGAAAGGTAGCAGAACCGGTGTCCGAGCAACGGGTAAATTCACGAGAAGGATACAGTCGAGTCTCGGCCGCGAGCTCCGTGTTCCATTCGTCGGTATTGTTAGATTGAAACGCAGCCACTTCGGGCAAAGTTTCACCGGCATCGAATTATGTCTCGTTACGAGTTAGGCAATCGGTTCCCCGACTTCCGTTCATCCGCAAACGTTCCTTTCCGCAGGAAGCAGCGTCTCCGGTCAGTACAGCGTGAAGGAACCAGGTGGTGGTGTTCGGGTAGTCAGCTACCACGCCGACAAGGATGGATTTCACGCCGTGGTGCACACTTCCGGCAAGAACGACCACTCGGCCGATGTCTACGCTGGCCGAGGTCAGCTTCAGGTTCACGATCATCAGGCCGAGGCGCAACAGGAACAAGACGCCCACGATTACGTCGCGTCGTATTCCGACAACGAGGGATATTGACGCGATCGATCGATCGGTCGATCCACCGTCTTCGTTTGTACCTGGTTATAACGCTTCGCCGTTTCCCGTTTCTTTCATACCAAAGGCTTCCCTCACCGCGTACCACCGCGGAGTTTCGCCGACGCGAACGTTTATATCGTAGATATACATCATGTTTACCAATAAAACACACCGTGTCATGGCGGTACGTCTTTCGTGGAAGCTCTCTTTGCATTTTGCCCGCGCTTCGCGGTATTTATCCCGATATAATACGCGAAGATCCTTCCGTACGACGAAACGTCAACGATACAGCGGTGGGCAGACGGTGCCGAGGAGATAAAGCGTTACGTCGTAATTATTTGCGACGGAAGGGAACGGGGGGCCGGCGTGGAAAGGAGGTCGATCGTCGATGAAGCGAACCTCGGCTACACCCGAGCACAGTCACACGCGGCACGTCGTTAAGGCGCGTCTCGTCTGATCAATTTGATACCAACGGAACGTCGTTATCGCGAGTGGATAAAGACAAAAGGAGAAAAGGAGCGAAATGGGGCGAGGGTGGCGGAGCGGGCTGAGCGAATAACAGTAGAGGAGATAAAAGGAAGGCTCGTCCGCGCGCTAACAATGCCTTGAATGCATGCCGATAGAGGGAGGGGAGAGTGGAAACAAAAAGAACAGCGAACAGACTGGCGAGCAGATAAGGACTGGTAAGAGGCCGACACCGGCCTCTTGCTACCACGTTACATCGTTAAATCGCTAACGATCGAATTGACTCGATGTCTTCGCCACGAGGTATATATATATAACTGGAATATTGCCGTCGCATGGCTATCGAATCGGAGGGGTAAAGTACCGTGCAGAGATAATTCGTTGGCTAAGCTGTCCGACTGACTGTAGACTAGGTCTTTGCGTCTTTATTTCCACTGTCGTCCAAGTCGATGGTGCCCACGAGTTTATGAGGAGTGACAGAGAACGCGAAAGGAACACGTAAATTCCTAGATCCGCCGCGAAAACAGGAGAGTTACTCGATGGAAACAAACACGCGACGTTCGGTTTTCGATCCTTCGCGATCCAAGTCGCGAGGCGTCGTCGAGAGTTGCGACTGTGACGCGTTGACGTTGAGAATCCAAAAGTAAGGTTTCCTAGGAAGAGAATCACGCCTCCTGTTCCTCTTGTTCCTGTACCGTTGAATTTGTAGGAGCTCGACAAACGAATCATCCCTGCGTTGTAAACGCTTCACGCGGAAAGCTTCTAGGCTATAATCGTATGCGCGTCGTTAGAGTCGCGCTAACGACTGTATAGGTGCCGGAGTGCCGCGCGATATTCCGGAAAAGGCAGTAATTTCCGGCGGAAGCAGACAGCTACTAATTACCCTACGTATCGCGGAACGATTACTCGATCACTCGTTGCCGGTGATCGAGCGTCGTCGCGCGATTTCACCGCGAAGCCGTGCAAAATACCAGCTTCCTTTGGCGTTGCACTCGTGTTAAATTACGACGGAGATGCTGCCGCGTTGGCCTCGCTGATGCGGTTAACGAAGTGTCGATACACGGAAGCTCCTCTTGCTCCTCTTGCTAAACGCTGTCTCAGAATCGTGGCAAAATTACGACGTCGATCGTTCGGCGGCCTGTCGAAAGCTGAGTCTCGCTTTATTCCCCCTTACATTCGACCAAACTTTGACCATTCGGGAAGCATCGGTACAATGTATCGTAATTTGTACAAACCTCTGGTCCGCCCTATCCGTTTAATCCGAAACGGCGATTCTCGATCGGTCGAGCCACGCGTCAGCTTCGAAGCGAAACCGCTGCATTAGAGAGTTTCGAAAAGTTTCGATCTCTGCACCGACGTCCACCTTCCATGAATAATGTTCCACCGTGAATCCTCATCCTATTCCCACTCGTTATCTCTTCCGTAAAAGCAACGAAAGAGAAAACATCTCGCCACGATCGTCTTCCCGAACGAACACGTTCCTCGACAAAGTCTTGGCAGATCGCAGCTGAAATTGATGGCATTCGCGAGACGTCGTTCACGCTAGAGAGTGACGCGGATGCAATCGTCACGAAGTTCGTTATTCCGTGTCATTGTTCCGAATAAAATTCGCCGGCCGCCGAATCGATAATCGCGGACGTGGGTCGCGCGAATTGCCCTCGTATTTGCTCTGCCGATTAGCGCGGAATCGTGCGGACATCCGACTTTTTCGCGCGGCTGCGACGAGCAAACTGACGGAGACAATACGCGACCGGCGGAGTATCTTAAATTTGCACTCGCGAACGAGATTACGTCGGCCGACAATGGAGAATTCACCGCGATTCCCTGTAATAACGATGTCGATATTACAACGTAAATATTCGCCGAAGCAAAATACGCCGTGTTTCCGTAATAAATTTGACGACAGGCCACGGTGTGTTTAATCCGAGAAGAATGTGGGTCAACGTTGCGTTAAAATGGCTGGATCGCGGAGTGGTACGACCGCTTATAAAAATAGCATAAATGTATTATGCGCGACTGTTCGCCGGTTCGGTCGGTTTGGTCGGTACGATCAACCGTCTCTGATCGAACATCCTGGTTAATAATCGTGGAAACATTGCCGAGCTGGGAGCAGTAGAGTTTACCATCGATGCGTAATTCATAAGAACGTCGAATAATATCTATGGCGTAGGCCTGGACGAGCGCGTGTATACCGATCGATACCTCCATGCCAACGATGCGACGAGGATTAATCGATTTCGTGGGAAACGTTTCGCGAGAATGGATAAGAAAGCAAGTGGCAGACTTAACGAAACGACGCGGAGACGATAGTCGGTGGCCGAGGTCGGAGAACAAGCGGAACCAGTGTGCACGCCAGTCGCCGTTTCGACGCTGCAATTATAATGAATCAACCAGCAAATGGACAGCACGGTAGGAACGCGAACGGATAATCAATAGGTTTGCCAATGGAAGCGTAGAACGGTGGACGGTCGTACGGGTGAGTGGCGTATTTCAATCGACCGGAAACGCTAGGAAGCCATGGGTCGTGGCAATTTTGCGTTTCGTCCAACGTTCCCGTTTGCGACACTGTTAATTTGTTAACTGCTAATTTGCTCGAACCGCGGCCAATCACATTTCGTCGAATCGCTTGCAAAAACTTTGGCTCGCTGTAACGGCCAGCCTTTGTTATTCGCCACGATAACGGCAATTATTTTTACCCGGCTCGTTTCTGGCTCGTTTGCCCGACCAATGACGGATGAATTTACCGTTGCCAACGTGATTGCTTCCGTTACGTTGCTACCACGCCGCGGAAATAACGCGTTAATTCCGCTGTTACCGCGTGCGGCTAGTTACGTTTAGTTTCGGAGTTTGTTCGAAAGTAAGTACCGTTTGCACCGCCGATATTAAATCGGAATGTACGAAAGTGGCCCGCGTACTCGCACCGGGGACCGCGAGTAACAAGGGCTTGGCAGAAAAAGGGAAGAAAAAAGGAGAAACAAGCCACGGAAACGAAACGGGATGAATTTTATTCCCGATTCCGCGATATTGCCAGCTTTGAGCCGCATTCCGCGTTTTCCACTGTAAGTTACGCGAACTTTTCAAACCAGACCTCAAAGGAGCTCCCTCTCGTTGTTCCTTCGCTGCGAAAAATCGAAGCGTTGCAAGTAGCTTCGGGTTATAATTAAAGAAACGACGCGAAGTAGCGGAAGCGAGCAACTTGGCTGGCACGCGCGAGCAGAAGACACGACGACGTATCTCCTCTCTGTCAGAAGGAGAATAACGATGAAAGTTGGCAAGAGTTGCGTTGAAAAGAACACAGCACCGAGGACTAATCGCAACTTTCTCCCACGACGGAAACACACCGAAAGAGAATGAAGTCGAAATGTCACCGCTTCTCTTTCCGTCTGACCCGCTGGGCAATAAAGTCGTCCATCTTTCTCACGACTGTCCCTGCTAAGCTCCACGCGATGCGAGACGAACATTACCCGATTTTCGTACATGCACCTGGAAAATACGGCACCAGCTACGCTTGACGTACGTCGAACGCGGGGTTCAATTTGTACGGTGGATCGTATCGAAGAGAAAGAAAAAATGCGCCGCGCGGAAACACAGCCGAGTACTCGAGGGACGTGGAAATTGCCAAAATTTGCGATGAAATACGTAATTTCGGAGGCACGCGTAACCCAATAGCGGACGAGAGGATCGAGTTTAGAAGCATGCCCGGAATTTATTTATGAAAAACGTATACGTCCCGACAACGAGCGCGCCGCCACCGCGCGTAGATGCAATAATATAACGTGTACTTTCCATCTAGGAACGAACACCGTGGAAGAAAAACGACGAGAACGCAGCCAGAGAGGAAGGACGAGGAAAAGAGACAGAGAGGGAAAAAGGGATCGCGGTATGACCTATATTTGGCCTACGGGTCGCAGGGTAGAGCTATTGATTCAGTTCGCTCTTAAACACAGCCTCCGTTTCATTTCGTTCCAACTTTCCTGCCATTTCGCGATTACCTTCCTCCTCGACGCTC
>NW_016909723.1:1027738-1034629 GCF_001483705.2 Eufriesea mexicana
CTTCCCTCCCGGTTGCTTTTCGTCGAATTTTGTTTATCGATCAGCTTGTCTCGGCGACGTCGCTCGACGTCGCTCGACGCGTCGTCCGCAAACTATGTACCACGGAGTCTAGACCGTCGATGGCTCGGCTAATCCGGTTGAAAGGAAAGACGATATTCCAGGCAAACCCGATGGCTCCGTGCACCGCCGGTGGAAGAAATTAATCGCGTAGTTTTAAACGAAGCACAGCTTAAACACTTTGCGATCGTTATGCCGTTAACTACCTGGAGCTCCACCGATTTAGCCGGCTACTCGGCGAACAAACTCGGAGAACAGCGAGTGCTGTTAATAGTCGTTAACGGCTGCTGAGATAAAAATGTTCGGTCTCTCGAGGTTCCTCGGTATTAAGGAATACCACGGTTTTCGTCTCTCCTGTCTGTACGATCAAGAACCGTACGAGTCTTCGTGGATTAGCCGAAAGTTTGGAAACCGGGTTGGCGGCGGAGTGATAAACAAAATGAATTAAACCGCGTTTCGAAGCTATTCTCACACGCTCCTGTTCCTCGGCGTTAGTTCCTTCCTTTCCGTCTCTAAATTCTGCCGTTCGTATTACTCCACTGAATTTAATCCTTCTAAACTTAGAAACTCCTAGGAACGACATCGTTCTTGCTCCGAGTTAGCGTCGACGAATATTTTCGGCCCTACTTGCTCGGCTCTGCAACCAAGCGTTCTGGACTCGCGAATTCGCGACGTCAAATTTAGCCCTCGTCGCCACTTTCGTTATTATCGGGACAATCGAGTGGAAAGAGATTCTCGAGTAGTACGCACACGCGTGACTGCGAACGTTAGTAAGTATTATTACACGAATAAGTGCCCCCGATGAAATCAAGCCGAACCTTCGTGTCCTTCGAGGCACGAGACTCGAGAAATCGAGTCAGTCCCAGAAGCGAGAAACAACTGTCGAATAAATTCGGAGAAAGGACCTACTCGACGCCCCGTTGTATCCTCGATGGACCGTTCAAGGATTTGGCAGCAGGAGTTGCTGAATACCGCGCGTGACGCGGCATATTCATCGACGTTCTACGCCATTTTCCCTCCTCTATTTTCCATCCCGACTCTCTTCTGCCTTCTTTTTTGCACGTCTTACAACCATTCTCTACGTTGCGGAGTCTAACGGGACCCGCCCCAGAGTTTGTCTTGGACACGCGTCGAGTTGCGAACGTCGTCGTCGAGAGGGGCCCCTTTCCACGGATATTTTACGGTCCAACACTTGCCGTTCGCGTAGCAGCGGAAGCCGAAGGAAGTTCACGGCCTCGAGGATGGAACGGCGAGTCTATCGAAATCCTCGCATATCCGCGAACTACGCTTCGTGTTTAGAAACACCTTTCGACGGATATTTTTCAATACGATCGAGCGTAACGGCACCCCGCGTTACATTTTACGCGAGGAAATTCATCGCGATTTAATTACCTCGCTGGTTATCGCTGTGTTCTAAATCGATACGAATTAACGGTCGATGATATGGAATTTCAGCTCGTTCGTATTCCAGCCAGTTCCATTTATTTGCCGACAACAAGCAAACTAATACTCCGCTTTCATTCGATAAACCAGATGGAAAGTAAAACAAACCTGTTTGCTGTTCGTTACAGCCGCGTCCACGCGCGAAACGCCGCAATGCGTGATGCTCGAATGGGATCGGGATGAACACGGTTACGAAGGGTGTCCGATGACGAGGACGTGCGCGACGCACAGGCGAAAAATCGTGAATCGTCGTCGAAGCGAGAGAAACAACGTCTCGCCGTTCGCGGAATTGGTCGGAAAAAATAGTGGGAGAACGGCGAAACCCAAATTCGCGACGCGACGCGACGAGTATTCGTCTGTTCGACTTGGAAATCGGCCAACTTTTGCCCGGTCTAGATAGGTGAGCTAGCGGAGTATTCTCCTTTTTCCAGGAGCAATTGAATTTTTATATCTGCCGAGTGAGAAGCGACTGGTAAAAAATGTCGAATGATTCTGAAAGTGGAGCCGGGGTGGAAGGCCATATAAGACGGAACGGAGAAGTGTCATGCGTCTTGCACGCTTGACGTTTACGAGAAAGATTTCTCCTCTTTTCTTTTTCCTCCTACGTCTTTCTCTTCGCTTGCTTATATTCGCCGGTAACTACCGAGCGTGTTGCGCGAAAATGCTGAGAGGGAAGAAGGAAAAGTACAATAAAATGGGGAAACGCGAGGTAAAAAGAGTCACAGGGCGTTGAAAAAGTTGGTTTCTCTTGTCCGTGCGTGCTTAATTAATTTCCCCAGTCTCGATTATTTTTCATCGCGTAAACAATTCAGCCACCAAAGACTATTTACCAAACGGAAAAATGGGTCTTCCGGTGAGAAAGTTCAAATACTCGATGTTAACACGGACGGATAATGAATTTTAAAGAGGAAACCAAGACAAAAGCGAGCGTGTCGAAATGTAGGTAGAACGAGACTTATTAGTAGGGAGTAGAAGAGTAACACCTGTCTCATAAACTGGTCATTTGAAAAAGACTCTCGTGTTTCCTGTTCCCTCTGCACGTCCGCGTTTCATTCTTTTTTCGCTTTTCATCATCCTTGCTTACCTAGCCGTATATTTCCCGCGAACAAGCGAACAATTATTACGCGAAGGGCCATTTGTCAAAACGTCTCCGCACTTGGGGATATTACGGGGAACATTTCGCTGTTTCAACGACGCGTTTCGACGGCACTGCTTACGATTTTGCCAATCGATGCTACGTACCCGAATGTTTCGCATTTTCATCGACGATCGAGACACCGCGCCGTGTCGTATCGATTCCGATGGTCCTCCGAAGGATATAATTGGTCCCGCGATACCGTCTCGTTGATTTCGTTTACCGCAAGATGCAAGACTCTTCGGGAACTAAAAATGAAGCGTTCCGGCTGGATGGCTCGTTACTAAGCTCGATGGCTCTTTTCCTCGAATAAACGTGGTTCGCGTCGAAAGCCACGGCGAACAGGTCGCGCAAAGGGATTAAATCCTATAGTCTCCTCTCTCCGTTCTCGTTTTTTTTTATAAATGCGAGGTTCAGCCCGGGATCCAACGAAGGAACGAAAGATCGAGACGATCCGGCACGGCGAGCGACCGTTGCATGAATTATTAATAGAGAGCGGGGCGTTTATTGCGGCAACAAAACCCGCTTAATTCTCGCGGAGATGCGTCAAGCGTCTCGAAAATCCATGCAGCCCAGTGTGTTTTATGGTCCCGTTACAGCGCAACTTTATCTTTGCACTTACGTGCCGTAAAGCGGTCTTTGAGCCCGCGACCGTGGCCAAAGTTTCTCTTCTAGTAAATAAATTAGAAACTTGCTAACGCACGGCCAACAGATGCTTAACTCATCCTGCAGTTAAGTACCTGCTGCCGCGGCTGATGATAGCGCGAGCGGCGTGTTCGCTCTGCCCCGATCTTATCTGCTCGCAAATGAACCGTGCCTGCTCGCGAGTATCCGATTGATCCCCGCGGTTGATAGACGATCGTCGAGTTACGGTCATCGTTCTTCGTCGGGAACCACGACGATTAATCGACGGAAATAACCTACCAGATCCCGCGGTCGCGATATCGTTTATTGGTCGAAATAGAAATACGATGGAACCGGAGACTGGTGTTTCGCGTGTAACGTTTCGAGATTACGGCACCGCGTCGTCCACGCCGTTATCCCTGCGAAAGTTTTCCGTGGTATTCCCCGGGACGGGATACGGCGATGCGGAAATCCGTATCTATGGAGAAATCGCGAATAAAGGCGGAAGACAGAAAGCTGTCCCATAGACGAGCTCCGATCCGATATCGCGCATCCCCCGACGAATATAGACGAGACGGTGTACATAGACTGGCTAGGGCGCGGAGAGGATGCTGAAACGAGGATGAGGATTCGTGCCATTCGCGTGCACGCGAATACTCCACTCGACACACGGATCTGCATCGTATTCAGCCGTATGCAGAGGGAGAGTCGCGGAGTTCCTAATCCGGTAACGAGTCGGCGGTATGGTTGACGGTAGTTTGAGCGATCCACGGGGAGGATTCGATCATTAGGAGACGTATACAACATCGACGAAGTTGAAGTAGGAAGACGAAACCAGCGACAGACACAAATTGGCCCGTTCCATATTGGAAATTGAAACCTCGCTCGCATAACGAAGCCAATTTTGTCGCCGGGAAAGGCGCGGCAGCGAAGGGATGATAAAAAGGGCGAAGGGGCTTTCGTAATTTGCGAGGAAACCCTTGTTCTTGTTCCTGGAATAGGGGTCGAAAAAGGAATATATATATATATCGTCAGGGGATGATAAAATGTACGCGACATTGTTTCTTCCTCGCTGATGATCCGTCGCGTTCGCGATATTGCGGCCGAGTCGCAGAAAGAAACGAAACGAAACGAACCTACGCGTGAGCCATTGGAAATATCGAATAACCGCGATTAAATTTCTCATCGCGATCATCCGGGCGAATATCAGTTTCACCAACGAACGATATTTACGAGGAAACTTGGACGATGGAAAGCGGGGTCAAACGATCCGGATGAACCTCCATGGGATCGATCGTGATTCATCGGAAGGACTTTCCGCGTAATATCGATAACAGAGAGGAGAATAGCGACGAAACAACTGCGCCGTAATTGGAATGACAATACGATTATCAATTTACGATACTTCGCTATTCCGTTTATTTACAAACGTTCCCCGACGTACATCGATGCGACGACGCGAAATCCGAAGGGTGACGCCAAGAACGTCAAAACTGGATTTCAATGGTAAAAGCGCCGATGCGACGATGCACGGTTCGAATGACCGAAATGGGGACCGGTTTTCGAATCCGGATAGCTTTCACGGGTACCAAGAAAACGACGAACGAGATTAGCTGACTTTCTTCCGTCCTATTCCGCGACTGGAAAGTCTACGAAATTGTTACGCGTTCGCGTTACCTTCTACGAAACCGAAATGGTCCTTTGTGTTCGCCTTTTCGAGGGTCGCGGAAAATTCGT
Organism: Eufriesea mexicana; assembly: GCF_001483705.2. Taxonomy (NCBI): domain Eukaryota; kingdom Metazoa; phylum Arthropoda; class Insecta; order Hymenoptera; family Apidae; genus Eufriesea; species Eufriesea mexicana. The sequence goes on from NW_016909723.1 coordinate 1,032,735, forward strand.
TCATAAATTCCCTCTTCGAGCGGCAAAGTGCCGCTAACCGAGCATAATTTCGCGACGTTCGTATCTCTAATTTGACCGACCGCGATTAATTATTTCATTCAAAGTGGTATCTGTTTGCCGATCTGTCCGCGTAAAATTACTATCTGCGCCGCTAGAATTCGTTTTCGAAACGAAGCGAACGCTTACGTAATTCCGCGCGGAGGTCACCGTGTAAACCGAGTTAAATCTTTCTTTCTCGGACGGTTTGCATCTCGGCTGCTTTATTACGAGATAACGATCGCGCGCCGTTTATTACAACAATAGGTGGTATTACAAAATATCGTACCACGTGAAATATGGTAGACAATTGTTCTTCCTCGATAAGCAGGAATTAATTTGCAATGAAACATACTCGACGAACGAAAGAGCGCAAATTTGTCGAATCGATAATCACGTTCGCGACGAGCTCGTTGATTTATGCTGGATTAATATTATCGCTCTCGCGACACGAGCTTTTATCTTGAACAAATAGCGACAAATACGAGTACGCGATGTATTTTTTGAAAGCTCGATAAGCTCGTGCAATCTTAATTTCGATACGAATAACATGGTGCTCGAAACGCGAGCCGTTCACTGGGCCACAGCGGTTAACTTCACTTTTCGGGGCTTAAAAAAATATCCTTAAAATACCGAAGCGCTGGATATCGGTCGACATCGAAGCATTTTAAAATAAATTTCCAGCGTTTTTACCTCGCGGACTTGATATAGTCGTGCCCGTTGGTGGAGCGAGTGCCGTATTTATGGGGTACGATGACTCGTATCGCTGCGTCCCGATCACCCTGACTGGTCTGACCTCGCGGTACGACGACCGCGAGTAGTATAACGTACGGCGCGCGACGCGATACAGCGAAGCGGTCAGCCGTGGACGTTTTTCAAGGTGATACGGGAATTCCGGCGATCGGAAAGTTTACGTAACCCTTTGTCGAGCGGTTGATTTGCGAGCGAAAACCAGGTTACACGGTGACAGCGACGCGGCGTCGAACCGCCCGATCGGGCACAATGTAAAGCACACTGGACGATAATAATTTGGCGCGGTACCAAAGTTCGGGATTCTGTTAGCCGGCCCGTACTGTCATCGCGGAAAAAATACGGTCGCCAAACATACGAGGAAATCCGAATGTCGCGCCAGCCGCTATTCACCGCAACTTTCAGCCCGTGCTTTCGCACTGGGGGCTGAATTTTTGTTCTCCCGACCCTCCTTCCTTCGGAGTCCGTGAATTCGCTTGTCCCGTCCAATGGAGGTCGCCGAGGCTATCGTTGCGGAGTCGGAGACTCGTTCGGGACTATCGGAAGATTTTTTTCCCATTTTCCTCGGAAATTTCACGGCCAGGGCGTGGAACGGAGTGCAAAGATTCCCGACGTTTAAATTTACCAGGGAACGAGACAGAGAGAATATTCGATGCATCGAACGAGTGTACGTGAGGTCGTAGCAGCGGAGAGGAATGGGCAGTGGGACGGAGGACAGAGGAAAATCCTTGTAATCCTCGTAAGGATTGAAATAGTACGTATAGCTACCCTCCATAGGGACAGAGAAGGACATCGGTTTGCGGAAACGGGTTTTCGTTATCGGCATAACGACTGCGAGTTCGACCTGCAGGGTTATCTCGTCGGGGGTTGCCGAAGCTCTCCACTCTTGCGTTTCCATATCGCGTAAAATGCGAGCGTATTACCTGGTCGGAATCGCGGGTAATGGACATTAATGAAGATCAGTGGTACATTAACGATGGCCGGCAAAAAATTCCAGCCGGTGCATACGCTGCAACTGTACGCGGCAAGTTTTCCTGCACTTCGATACCTCGGGAATAAATTTCTTCCGCGATATTCTGATTCTTTTCTTCTTTTTCTCTTTTTTTTTT
>NW_016909723.1:1034672-1049166 GCF_001483705.2 Eufriesea mexicana
GACGCGTATTTCGATCATCGTCTGACGATGGCGCGAATTTGCTCGAAATTCGCACGGATGTTTCATTTTTACGCGATAATACTGCCACGCGGGAAATGACACAACGAGGCGGCGCAAACAAACGCCGGAACACATTGCGCGCCGATATAGCGTTAATGTCGACTATACGACGCGACTTTCGCGATCTTTTTTTCCACATTTCATTTTTAAAAATATTTTTTTACCTTTTCAGCTATTCCGATCGCGATACTCTGTAAATTTTATACGAGCGGCGCCGTTCGATTTGTCGCGTTATTTTTTCCCACGCCAGGTCTTACTTTTTCGTTGCGCGCGGGACCACATGCAGGGTTTTAAACCGTTATAAAAATCCGTGCATTTCCCCTGCTACGGGGCACGCATGCATATCCCGTGGCCACGAATGCGGACGCGAACATGCAAATATGGATCGCAAATATCGAAACACATCGCCTCGAATATTTACATTCGACCTGATAATATTCGATATATCGCTAGCCGACTTTTTCCACGGAGAATACGTTTCCCGGCATTTAAAGGGAAATTACCGACCTCCAGCGGGAGGAGCTGCTTTCAAGCTAACGCGGAGGCCTAGTAGTCGTAAAAGCTTCTACGTTCGATACCATAAAACTCGAATATACATATAGTACCTAACAAAAGAATATTGGAATGAAAATTACGATCGGGGCGCGCGAGCTTCGTAAAACGCGCGCGACTTTACCGCCGCTGTGTGACACGCTTATTCATGGCGATGCATAAACTGTATACGTTCGTACTCGTAAAGAATGCGTCTAGCTGTGCCGTAATATACGACAACGTTTCTCGCGGTTGCAACCAACTTTTCTACCGGCCGGAAATGAAATCATAGCCTATTATGCGCACGGTAAAACACTCTTTATTCGCAACCATTTCCTCGCGTCCAATTACTCGGCCCCGTGGCGAGAACCGTTTGAGATTTGAACGCGACGCGTGAAGGTAAGCAAATCGTAACGACCATCGCCCAACGACCATCACCACCGCTCGCCCGAGTGTATCAGAAATTTATGCCGCGTGTAATTTCCTTCCTATTAAAAACTTCCCGCTAAAAACTCGAGGAACAAAGCCCTCCGGTTTTCGTCTGTTAGCCGTGAAAAATTGGAGCAGAGGATCGACACGGTTTACCTCGGGTGGCGCAAAAAAGTTCCAAGTTTCGCGGTCTCCGGTAGCTCGATTTAAAGTCTGGGATAATATCGGTCGAGCTTCAAGGTGGAATTGGACTCCCCGGGTATGCCGGAGTGGATTCCAACGAACCGTCGCGGCATGACGGCACGCCCGCAATGTCTAATCAGTGCCAACTCAATTTCCTGGCGCGTCTATTGTCACTTGATTCCAGGCGCGTCTCGTTGCCCTTTGTATGCGTGCATGTGCTGGCACCCTTTGTCAACGATGGACTCGAAACGCCTCGAATCGTTTCGCGCATACGTCGAAAGTTTATAAATTCTATAATCGTGCACAATCGAAGTCCCGAAGGAACCTTCCGCGGTTTCCGTCACAGCGGATTTCAATTATCTCCAACGTTCGAGTTACCCGAGAATTACCGCTCCGAGCCCGCAAGCTTTCCAGCACCGCGTATTTGCATTTTCCAGTTTCTCGCAAAGTTTCGCCTCTTCGTGACGCTCGCGAAAGCTCGTCGACTTTTTCCAAGATCTCTTCGATCCTCGAGTACCTCGAGTAATTCGAGAAACCCTCTAATAGGTGTTGGAACCTCGACCAGAGAATATCGAGCGTTTATACGGTTGCGGGCACGAATGTCACTTTGCTCCTCGAAACTAAGTTTTCGTAGTCATCTTGCACTCGGCTCTTTGGGGTTTTCGGTACGCTCCAAGTTCCAAAGGAATGCGTATACTCGCGTCAAGTACCGTATTCATTTAGACCGCTAAATCGATGAATTCGCGATAGAGATTCTTGAACACCTACTTCCAACTTGTTCGCGTACATTAACCATCGAGCGAAAGTTTCCGAACGAGAGAGTAATCGAAACGGCGATTCATTCGGATACTGGAATTTTCCTCGAGATATCATCGTACGCGCGTTCCTCCCCGATCGGCTATCGTTAACGAGTCTCTGGCACATCGGGCAGAATTATATTCGACGATCGAAGAAGGCACAGCTGGCACCCATAGGTTTCGTAGCAACGTTGGACCCTCTATTTTCCTGGTACGAGGTTAATAGCGAGAGGCATTCTCGACCGTCCCTTCTGGTTTCATCCGGGTGTCGTTGCTCCTATAACGTCTGATTACTTCTGATTCAATTTCACGCCAGGACAACCGTAACGTTTAATCAGTTTCGACTCAATTTCCCGGCTATGTGTCTATTGTCGGACGATTTCAGCCGACTCTGGCCTCTTCCACGCGAATTCTCCTCGCTGGCAAGCGTTGCGTGCGTGTTGACCAGTCCTCTAGGGCGAGCGTGCGCCGCTGTGCGCCTCCGCCTCCGAAATAGCACGGAATATCCCTGGCAACTCGGTCGTTCCTAGCCGGCGTGGGTCTCGAATCGCGTTACGATGCCACCTGGTATCTTTGAAAAGCTATCTGACCGCAAGAAAGGTCCGCTGGATTACGCGTGCCATCGGTTATTTACGATTCCAGCAGGAATCCTCGTGGGCTGTCCCTTCCGCCCGCTTCCAAGGATCACGCGAGGCCTAGGCCGTTCTTTTTTCGCTGGAGATTCCTTTACGACGACTTATATGAAATTTCAAATCTCGGTCGAGCTACCTAATCTCCAGGATGACGGTAAAAATGTCGTTTCTCTGCCGAAGTTATGGGTCGGGATTCGACGGAGTCTGTCGAGTCAGAAATAGACGTACGGTTTCAACGAACGTTCGGGTTTCCGAATAAAAATTCCCAGTTTCTTAAATACTTCTCCCAGAGCGACTGGAACGGTGGTACGAGTGGTACGGAGGACGTACGGAAAGAGCGTATTACGATCGAGGTTTATCTCGGATAAGAATAATACATTATTCAAGAGTTAAACGCGGAAGAACGAATCGCCTTCTCTCGTGTAAGTGGAACAACTGGACGCGATGTAGCGACGTGTATCGGCTTCGGTATTTCGCGTACAAACGAATTGATAAAACACGCAAACATCGTAATTTTAAATGAAGAGGCGGGATTAAGGTCGAGGGTCGAGGTCCGTGCTGTCGGTGGGAAGCCGATACGAGAGGAAGAAACGAGATCGCCGAGATTACTTTTGTGCTTGCTTGACCCTCGTCGCTCTTCGACATTCTACCCAAGCTACGGCCCTGAATAACGGCAATATCTTATCGATAGTCCCAATATCCGTTCCAAGAATAAAGGCGGCGAGTCTTCGCGACGCGTGAACGAGCTTCGTCGTCCAACTCGACGCCCGAAATTAATTCTTTCGTGCGATTTCGCGAAATTTCCATTCGCGAGTGAAACGGGAAAATTTATACGCGCGCACACCGTTCTCCGGGTCCACTCGACAAACTTAATCGGCTGTGCGTTCGCCATAAGGTCGGCCATAAATTTCAATGGCACTACGTACATAATACTCGATCCGCGTCATTAAATCGATACGCAGCCTCCGCTTATAATGCACGACGTGCTCGTATCTTCGCCGACAGCAGCACGGCAGACTAGTTCATCGGCCACGTAAGCCGTGTATAAAAGTTCGATGAGGCGCCTACAATTTTCGTTATCTCGCATCTACGCTGGATGGATTATCGACCGGGCCGGTTGTTACACGTTCACGTTACGTTCGACTCTGCGAGCTGCACGAGTCGCGCGCGTAACGATCGCGACGCCGTCGTACCGGATATAAGCATTTCGTTCTTCCGAGAACGGATCGCAGGCCGGATCCGGCCACCGACGTAAAACTTTATTCCTTCTTTGTTATAAAAGTTATAAAGTTCGAGACGTTCGCATCCAGCTGGACAATAACGGCGGGCCTAGGCTTCGCGTTAAATCTCGCGATTTACAGCCACGCTGTTTACAATTCGCTGCAAAGACACCGCGATCCTCTTCCAGACTCTCCTTGCCCCAAGGTTTCCGCTTTCTACCGCAAGTCGAATTACGAGGGGATTAAATCTAGGTCTCCGACTAACCAAGAGTTAGATCTTTTCGAAAGAAGGACAAGGAGGAACCCGCTCGAAGAACATTCCGTTAGACTCTGCTCGGTTCCCGCAGAGAGAAGGAACAATTTCTAAAACAAACGGCGGCAGTTATATTTACTACCCAGTGGTCCAATCTCTCAGGATCGCGAGTGAATAGAACGCGACCGAGCCACCCTCGAGCCGGGGCGAGAGAAGGTCGGAAAAATACGAAGATAACCGCTGACAGGCGGCAGCCCGGGTGAAAATAACGACGTTGAAACGGTCGTCGATCAACGCGAAACGTCAGGCGAGACGTATGACAAACGTGGATCGCGAATGAAATACCGCGACTAGACGGAGGAAGCACGAAATTACGCGAAATTATCCAATATTACCGAGGAACACGCCAAGCAGTAGCCGTCCCGGCCGAGTAGACGTACACCGCACCACCTGCCAGGTGTGCCTAACATCCAAGTGTTTTCCTGCGTGGTCGGAAGCCCGGGGCCTTAAATCAGCTCGATTATCGCGTATAGGATATTGCAGCTAGCGTTAGACCCTGGTCGCCGGGCCACGTCCAGCCATTAGAGAACCAGGAAGTCCACCATTACGCTATCGTGCGGTTCGTTCATGGAGAACCGCTAGGAAAGAAAGAGATTGGTCGGATTCTTTCTGCTAGCTTTCCTCGTTCATTCGTCCGCGAGAATTAACGCAAAGCGAACCAGACATTCAATCGCTGATGTAACTATTTCTGTCCGATTCCAGAATCCCCTCGCTTGATCAGCGAAGCTCTTCCTGATCGGAAAGAATCGATAGTCGGTGACACTTTCAAGCAGACCCGGTGAACGCGATTCGAACGAGCGATTGCTTCTCGTTTAACGAAAGAACCCGGATAAGCTTAAGAGGGAATCATAATTGCGGCAGCACGGGAAAATACGTTCCCGGAACAATTGTCCCGGCGTCAAGACTCGATCGACTCTTTCTTCTATTTGTCGAGCGTCGGTTGTGATTTCTGTGGGAAATGGGACAGCGAAATCCCCTTGGGTAATGTCATCGTCGATTAAAAAGAACCGAGCGTAAATGTATCCTGCTGCGAGGGTGGATTTTTGTTAACTAACCGACCCGATTTCTCCGTGTATCTCGCATCCTCTCGTTCGCATCGACGGACGGCAATTTTCGTGAAACCAGGGAACGTGTGTAACCGTTTCCACGAACGAACTCTCGATCCCCTGACAAGCTTGCATGCGCGTGCTACGTTTCGTTTACTCTAGATGAAGAACTTGTCAAGAGAGCTCGACCAGGTTTGTCACGGATAAACGAAACGAGACAACTGAGTTCGAGTACGACTATTCGCCGATACCGCGAAATATATTTGTTCTGGTCACGTCTCGTCCCGTGTCGTTAAACGATAGTTTCGTTCACCCCGTCGAATACGGAGCTTTCTTGTTTCAAACCGCTCTATATTGGACGCGAAAGCGTAGCCAAGAGCTTTGGCGAAAAACCGAACGAAAATTTCATTCGTATCGCCGTTGGAGATGTCTGAAATCTCATCGGACCAATACGCCTCGAGATTATCGAGTTCGTGGAATAAGCGGATCGCTATAAATCTGCATCGGTATGGTAACGATACTCGAACGCAGTTGCGTGAATCGTCGCGATTTACGTATTACATCCTTCCATCTTGTTATTCTCCAGTTGCGAATCCTCTAAATATTCTCGGAAGCACGTCGTTATTATTCGCCAACGTTGGTGTTACCCGAGTTAACGAGAAGTAATAACAATCACGAAGGCGCGGGCACGTGTAACGCGTAATCCTTCGAGCGTAATTAGACGCTACTCGAACTCGCGCATCTGCCGGATTACTCGTCGACCCGGAGTTTAAACGAATCCTTCGTCTAATGTTTCATTTATTTCCAGCTTCTTATCGTTCACCGTACGACGCTCGGCGAAACGCGCGCGAAATGTGTAATCAACGAACGCTTATTAAGCTGCAGCGCGAAAGTCTTTTTCTCCGAATGCATACCGCGTCGGGAAAGCTCTTTCCGCGAACATTCGAATTCAGTTCAACGACAACGAAACTGTTCCTCGGGAAAGGTAGCAAAGGAGCAACGTCTGAAATTGTACCATCGTAAATTACGCTCCGCTACGCCGGCTTAAAAATTTCAACGCGATGGAATATTTCAATGTGGCGGCTAGTTGCTCGCGAGAGACGCAGTTAAATCCCCACGTCGAAACTCTCGAACGCGTTCCAGTCGCTGTAAAAATATTTAACAGCTTTCTTTTGTACCGCGATGTAGCTTTTTTACAGTCGGCCAGACATTCGCCGAGTTTCGCTGCACGGAGAATTCGTACACGGTGCGTTTCAGATGTGCGCGGCTAATTGCAGCTTTCGCGTACATTTTTTAAGCCAAGGAAACATCCTGCGGCGGTAGTTAGGCGGGAGCGTGGAGAGAGCGCAGAGGGCCAGTACCGGTGGCTGTATCGCGCACCAGTTTTTGTTCTACGTACAGCCCGAGTTCGAAAAACACGAAACTCCGCGTCTCCGTGAGAAAGCAGCTCGTTTTACGAGGCGCGTGTCCAACAGCGTATTAGCAGACAGGACCAACTATAACTCTTTCGCTGGCCCCGCCGCGACGACGGCGCAAAGGGTACGGGTTACCGAGCAGACCGCACCCCGTCTCGCGAGCACGCGAAAGGTGGCATTTTTAAAACGTCAGTTTCACCGCACGATAGTCGCACAAAGGGGTATCTATGACGTTGCAAATTGGCACGCGAAGGGACCCTTTCGGCGGAGCGAAAAATTCGCGTGTCGGGTAGAAAAATATTTCCTCCATTCCCCGCGGAACGGTCCGCGGAGTTTTATTCGGATAGTCTCACACGAAACGATTACTATCTTGTCCTAAAAATGCCGGCGTTATTTTTCAGTCAGCCAGATAAATCTGTTTTTACAATCGTGTCAGAAATACGCGACGCTGGGACATACGTCAAGTTCGGGACAGTCTTGGTTTGTTTATGCGCGGGAAATAAAAATTGATCGCGGTCGCGATCCTGTGACATTAAAAGCCCAATGGGAATCGGTGCGTGACAGATACGCGCGGCTCGTGGCGAACGCGTTAATGCAGCTTTTCGTGCGATTTTTCCGAAATCTTTTTCGAAGGGATCGGCGATCGGTAAATAGAATCGCCGCCGTTTAATTTTCCAGGCTTTTGAAGGGGAACGTCGATATCGGAAGGGGAAATCAATTAAGCTTCTCCGTTCTCGTTTTTCCTAGACAGCGGCGGTGCGCTCTCGATGGACGCATCCGTTCGCGAAAAGGTACAAGACGAATCGAGTAACCGGAAGCGTCTGGACGATCAGACATCCCGGCGTCGGTACTTTCTTCCCTCGCCTACCACCCCCGATCATTTCGAGCTGCGCATTCTCGTCGAGCGTTATCCCGAACGCAGCGAAAGCTGCACTCGTGCACAACGAGTGGCGCTTTTGTTAGTCGTAGTCCCGAACTGACGTCTAGTGGCGAGGCATACGGCAGATGTTGCGTCGCTACGTCGTTACGAAATGTCCACGCTGATTAATCGCGGACCACGAGGACCCTTCGCGTCCGTAACTGTCGGCTGCAATCGGTTCTACACGCTCGTTGTCGCAGACGCGATATTCCGCTCGTTGTGTCGGCGATAAATTAAACGATCGTACTTCGTCGACCCTCTCTTTCTCTGCTACTCGTCCAATCCGTCGCCTCTATACTTTCGGGGAGGAAATGCTCTTCGCGCGTTGATTACGAAGCGTCGGAACACTCAGACGCGACGGTACGAAACGAAGGAGGCTCGAGTGCCGTGAATCGAAGAGCTCGCGAGTTCGCTAAGCGAGCGATATTTGGCACACGGCGAAAGGTAATTCTAGCCACGAAAGCTACTCCTCCAGCTTTTGTGCTTGGGGAATTAGACGCGTTCCTCCAACGACCGGTGAACGTTAATTCGAAAGATCGGGAAACGCTTTCGTTTTATCCCCGTCCGTTAGCGTGGCACGCTGGAATTATTCGTGTCTCGAACGGGTGTTATCGTCCACGTGGCGAATAACCCGATTACGAATCGTTTATTAACCGCGAGCGCGGAGGTGCAAATAGGGACAAAGCGATGCGGCATACGGCCAAGTCGTATGGAACACCCGATCCTATCTTCTTCCAACCTCCGTGTATTCGGCCATCGTTTTCTCGCGGTATCGACGAAAGTCTATTCTACGCTTTCATCGCGAGGCAACAAAAGAGGGAGTAAAACGAAAGAGCGAAAGGTACTTTCGCCAACGAGCGACCGTTTCGGAATGGAGCAAGTTGGCGAAACGCATCAACGATTTCGAGAAGCTGCGCGCTGCGGCAACCGTATTTCTGTCGTTTCCCGGGTAACCAGCGGCACTCGATCCGCTTTCTCGACGGCGTTAACGAATAAACGAATAAACGAAACGTATAAATCATCGCGTTTAATCGCTCCCCGGCGAGATACTTGAGGGAAGAACGAGCACTGCACCACATAACTGCGGATCCTCCGGCGAAACGGATGGCAGCCGTATTGCGAGACGGTAAAGTTGATATAGTGGCCGGGGCAGACCGAGACCCGCGTTACAAAGGATAACAAGAGGGCGGACAAAAGTTTGGAAAATGCGCCGGGAAACTTATGGCTCTGTTTGTTCTCTTAACGCTACCATCCTTGCGAAACGATGATTCAAGAGGGAGAAAAAAGAATTCCCCTTCGTTGCGTTTTACGCGAGCTGGAAACTTTGCGCGACACAAATGAGCGAAACGAAGTTGCTATCGTAGGGAAACGCGGGAAACTTCCTCGCCGCGTCGTAAAGCCGCGCAGGATTCGAACCGCTGCTGTCCAGACGCGGTCGCGGTATCGCGGACGGAAGCGTAGAGCCGTATACACCGGGGTTTTCCATCGAGAGTCGTGGTCGAGGATCGTCGATAAATCCGGGACGATTCACCGGCCGCTTCGAGTTCGCTCCGCCGAGAGCGCGGAGACGACTCGTTAGCGGGATAAAACAGCGGCGAACGCTGAGAAGAGAGGACTGGTCGTTTAAAACGCCCACGTAAACACAGCCCAATCAAAGGTTACGGGCCATTAGGCAAGAGAGAAAATTGCGCTGCGTATGCAAGCGCACGCGTCCGTTTGCTAATCGGTCGCGCGAGCGGGCTCGCGAGCTCGCTCGACCGTGTGATCTTTTCGCGTCATTGGTCGCTAAACGCGTATAAATCACTGGTGTTGGTCGACGACAGCGCTTTCCACTAAGTTACCTGGAAATTACACGGATCGTTTCCACGGTGCACCGCCGCGACGATGGCACCCCGCTGGCTCTAGGAAAAAATGCCAACAACCCTGAAAAGTCTGACGGATCCCAGACGACCTCGCTGTCGAGGGAAAGGGTTATCGCTCGTTTCGCGTTCCCTTTGCCCAACGGTCACTCGCTCTCCGACGGAACGAAGGGCGTGTCTTTGATCTCAAAGCGGGATAGAAACGGAGCGTTCGATCGAGATTCAAAGCCGAGTCTTTCGTCTTCTTCGATGGGACGCTTCTGAATTTTCACCGAAAAACTTATTCAGCCCGTCGATGAACTCGATCGACTTCCGCTTTCCGAGGCCATTTGCTTCGAATAGCTATTCGCGCGACCGCGTATTCAGTTATTCCACGGCAGTCGTACAATGGTCACCCTATTTATTACCCTCGAGTAAAGTTTCGAAATCGCGTCAGTGCCATTTAACGTCTCCCTCTAACTAGCGTGAAAAAAGTTGCTCCCCTTTCTTCGTCGGCAGGATCGAGTTCCTCGTTGCTTATTTCGATCTACTTTCTTCATCCTTATAACGGTGTCCCCGAGGCGGAGGAGATTGGAAACCGGTAATAATGAAGACTCGTAAATAAAAATTACAAAGAGACCCGGCCGGCGAGCGTGGAGGAAGCTCCGTGGCAAAAAAGAGCTGCGAGAAAATAGTGTCTCTATCAGGCAAACTTTGTTACTTGCAGCGTTAGTTCGTCTTGCGGCACTCTGCTTCCTCTTTCCTCGTTTCCTCGCTCCTTCGGTTAAACAACGACTCGTGCCGTCGCCTCTATTCGCGCCCCTGTCTACTCCGCCAGGCAGCGTCCGGTTCCGCTGCCATCGCGACAACTTGTTAGCCGTGTATACCGCCGTGGAACTTTGCACTTCGTGGCAACGGGCGCGACCTGCATACGCATCCTCCAAACTTTTCCGCGACGAATCGATGAACAACGAGTTACGGACAACGACGGGCAACTTTCGACGCTGAAGATCAACTTTCGCTTATTTATCGCGCGTCGTCAAAAATTTATATTTCCATCGAGATCGCGAATCTCGCCGAAAACTCCGTTCGAACGGAAATGTTATGACCGCGAAACGCTTTCCACTCGGACGAAAGCTCGACGAAAGCTAGGCGAGAGCTCGGCGAGAGCTCGGGGAAAGCCCCGCGAGAGCCCCGCGAAAGCCTCGCGAAAGCTAGTCGAAAGCTCCGCGATGGACCCGTATCGCGACGTTTATCGGTCGCGAACCATTTAACCATTCGCTAAATCCTGCTGCCGACTGGAACGCTCTTCGCGACTGCAAAGTCTCTCGCTGACGCCAACTATTTGCTCCTTATCTTTTCTTAACGAACGTTAGCAGAGGATTAGCAACCCGGGATGACAAAAGGCGCGCGAAGAGCCGCTTTCCGCGAGAGTGGGGTACGGCAACGAGCAAATTGTCGTATAACGAGCACGCGCATACAAATTTCCCCTTTTGACCGTTTCACCTAGACGGATGATCCAAAAGCGGCGTCTGATTAAACCGTGAGTTTCACGCACGTCCAATTAAGGTCATGCGCGAGCATCGCGAACGCAAGATAAATAAACGAGAATTGAAGGCGAGCGACGAGTCGCGGACACAGGGGCGAAATAACGGCAGCGCCAAGAGGGGCCAGGGGGGCAGAGAAGTGGCGAGAACCGTGTATTTACAGGATTTCATACGGCCATTAAATTCCCATTATGCCCATCGATCGGTACTTTCTGCCGCGGGACCATAATTCGAGCTCCAACCTAGCCGTATATATCCGCGTCGACAGCGGCGTCGACGATCCTTGGAATTGCGTTAATTGAATTATCACCGGCAAGATTGCATTTCGGAGACTACCCGCGATTATTACGCCAACTACGGAAAGGGTTCCGGTGTCTCTCGCCGCTCTATTATCTAATATAAACCGCGAGCCGAGGTGTCGTTGAGAATTTATGGAATTGCACGTCGCCGTGCGAAATTTCGTTTCTCGCGGAGAACCGGACGGAAGAGGCGGAAGGAAAAAGTCACTTTCCCGGGGAAAGGTGTAACGACGCGCTGATATCTACCGGTAGTATATCATGGCTAGTCGCAAATTATAGCGGCCGGTGCTGCGTTTGATAGATGACCGCAATTCGGCTTAATAATGGCCACGGTAACGCCTTCCAAGTAGCCGGATTACCGTAACTTCGAAAAATAAGTAGAGGGCCTTTATCATCGTGTCTTTGCCAGCTAACCCTCTCCTCTGCGTCCGATCTTGACCCCTTGTAATTGCCACTTCGAAACGTACTTCTTGGATTACGAGGATTATTTTTTGCCGTTCGCGGGCTCGCGCGAGAATCCTAGCCTCGACTCGTACGACGATTAAACGGTGAAATATTCGCTTCGTTCCGCGAGCGAAACGTAGCGAAACCGTAGCGTTTCGGTTTGCATCGTCGTCTCGTGGAATACGCGAGAGACCGTGGCCGGCAGTACCTTACGTTTTAGCGATAATGCCAATCATCGGTGGCTGTAATTATTATAACGTCACGGTGGACAAACGTGACACGGTATTTTCATGATCGACGAGCCTTCGCGACAATAGCGAGAAATAATCAAATTTCATTTATAGCCGATCGCGCGAGATCGTCCATCATACCGTATCGGTTGCACGCGCGACTATTAAACCGAAATTCGCTCTCTAGGTTATAATCGTAAACAGTCCGTTTGGATGTGGACGTGAAACTAGCTCACGGTTCACTGGATTTCCTTCAACCGGTATTATTTGAGGAGCGTGTATATGCACGGGTCGAGAATTTCTCTATTTGTTCGTTATCAGCGCATATCTGAATTTCTGTACGCATTCGTTCTCCTGAATAATCATAATGGACCGGCTGATAACGATAAAATAGAACTGTCTATTGTTTCTATGCTTTACTATACGTTTTCGAAATTGCCGCCGGGCTCGTCGAATTCTATCAATTACACGTAATAGCATAAATAGCGGTATAGCGGAACGGCGATAAAATTCTTCGCGAAATACGATAACGATTGCTAAATAATTAAAATGCCCTTCTAACTAGAAATAACTCGACGTGGAAAAACGCGATTGAAAAACGAGCAGGGAAAAATAATCGGGAACGAGTGGGTAGAAATAAGCGATAATTTCATTCTGTATAATAAACGTTATACGTGTCGAATAAACGGCTGTTTCAATAATTCCAACTGTGTCTAACCGATCTCTCGCGACGAATGAAATACGCTAGTGACAGGCGCGCGTGCAATGGTGCACGGAGAGAGTACATTGGTACAATTAGATGCGAGTGTCGCGTGCGCGTGTGTGTATGCCGAAAAGGTTGGAAACGGTGGGAAAATGAGAGCGACGGTGGATTCGAGGTACGGTTGTACCGTGTAAAATATAGCGAGGGTGCACGGCGGGGCTGTGCAGGGAAAGGAAGGCGGTTACGTTCGCAGAGTACGCCGTTTTGACAGCTGCCACTCCGCAGTTAATCGAGTTTTCATGTTAATGGGCTGGTCAACGGTAACGAATCGAGGCCGATTTTCAACGGCGAACGCCGATACGATGCGAAGCAGAAGGCAATGTAAGCAGAGATATGCATCGTAACCGTACGCCGCAAAAACGGCGACACGAATAGAATATAAGTACACCGCGGTCTCGGAATGAATAATGCCGGACTTGCAAATGCGATCTTCTCCATTCGGTTTCGTCGCCTACTCGGGGCCCTCTCGAAACGCGGCCCACGCCCATTACCCGCGTCGACTCGGGTCTTTACGAGATGTTACGAGCTCGGATCCACCCCCGAACCACGCGCACCGTGTAGAATCATGCACGGAAGCGTAGACTCATCGATATCGCGATGCGTGTAACCCCTTTGTTCGACAAAGAATCCCACCGACGCGTTTCGATTCCGGAGTCGATGGCAGAAGCCGATATCTCGCTGCGAGGATTCGATAACGCTACAGCGTACAATGGATATTACGCGCGACGACGTAATCAGCTTCTATCGCTAATGAATTAATCAGGTTATCGATGAAGAGGAGACGCCTGCAGGGAGACGACCGGTGCTGAGATGTCGAACGGACACAGCCTCTCGTTCTCGTCTCTGATTACGAGCTCGACGCAGGATCATCTTAGAGATATCGATTGCTCTGCGACGAAACGATCCGTGCTCGCTTAGGATAATATCTATCGCTAGCCACGAGATATTCGCGACACCGGTTCGTCGAGAGTGTCATTTCGCGTGAAAAATAGTCGTTTCGCTGAAATACGCGATCCGTAGGGAGAGAAGTGGACGTTGATGACGAAAACACTCGGTTAATCGAGGTGACACGGACTCGATGTAACGCTTCGGCACGTAAAGATGCGCGAACGTCGATACGTCGAAAATTAACGAGGTTTCGAAACGAAAGAGGTGCTCTATCAACGGTACACAGCGGAGTGACAACAAACGGATATCGAATAAACCGTAGCTTTCGAAGCTTTCATTGCCCCACGGCTGAATTACGGGATTTAATTTCGTAGAAAGCGCCGCAGCTGCTGCTGAATACATTAAATCCTAAGAACCCGGAGTAATTATCGCGTTAACGTACACGTCGATCATGGCTACGCGTATGCCAGCTAACCGTGTTTCAAACGAACCGAGTTTGACAATTTTACTCGAGATTCCAGCTCGTGAATCCAAACTTATCGGCCGTCTTTCAACGAATCTCTCTCGATGAACTTATCGCGAAAAGCGGACATAAATATAAACGGCAAAATGTCACGCGTCACGAAGTATTTCGTGCGGCGAGAAAGGCATTCTTGACCGCGTGGTTGAATAGCAAACCTTCGGACCCGTTTAATACGTGCAGCTCACGGCCTTTACCACGGTTCCTATTCATCGTGATTATTAGTAGGCTACAAGGAGATTACGTCTATAATTACGGCTAGAGTAAAAATATTCCCCACACGATACTGCCTGTAACAGCAAGCGTGGACGTGCATGCTTCTTTTGTTCCATCGATTCGCGTCTCGAGCAGCGCAATATTTATAAATACCTTGTAAAGCTCGTGCGCACGTGCTGCGCGTTTGCACGCAACCGCGTCTAG
>NW_016909723.1:1049445-1070261 GCF_001483705.2 Eufriesea mexicana
GAGAGAGAGAGAGAAAGAGAGAAACCGGGAAGACCGGGACCAACGGTCGTGACGGCGATCGACGCTTAACGATGGCGCATAACGGAGAACTTAATGGCTCCCGAGCCATTTCCGTTTCGTTCGTTCGCCATTCGTCGTACGTAGTTCCGGCGCGCTATCGGAGAGGAGAATTCGCGTGTCCGTACGTGACCGATCGTCGCAGCCTTGCATCGAACGCACACCTGCACGTGTCAGACCGTTCTCCAGCAGGAGTGTATCAATTCGATGCACTGACCAGATGCCACTTAGCGTTACGCGGTCGGTCGCCTATGTGCCGTACGAAGTTACGGCCCTCTACGTTCGATGCACTCCGGAACAAGCCCGAAATTAGCTGGCTAAACGCGATAATTGCCAGCGTCTATTAATTACGTCGCGGTCTTCGAATGACTCGCTCTAATCGTTCTCGAAACTTATCTACACGCGGTCTCTCCCATAACCAGCTATGCACGTCGAGCTACGGCGTCGTTACTCGCCGTTGGGAAATTGGTCAGCGGCCCCGTTTATTTTACCTCGTACAACTTTTATCGTTCGGTCGTCACGTTTTATACCTCTAGCATCCGTTAAACCGAACGTAGACCACGGGATCGAGTGTATAGGACGCGACTCCGTCTTCGAGACTATTTTGCGTGCGCGAACGTTCCCTGGTTCCCGCGTTCTCGTTTCGACGGTTGCTTTTTACCTGTTCCAAGTCTTCGCCGTAGAATCTCGCGCTCGGAATGTCCGGCGATATCGCGACCGAGTGGGGAACAGAGCGATGAAAAATTCGCGAGCATATGCTTTTTCGTTCAACTGCGAGAGCAATAATTTGCTACGCTGCGATTACGGTTTTAATTCACGCGCTTTGTTGACAAATGGCGGGTAAACAGCGCGCGCATATACGTTGCTATACACGTACCGTGCAAGCAAAGTATCGACAAAAAGTTTGGTCGAGTCTCGTTACGCGTCAATTTCGAAACTTGGTTCTTTGCGCGCGGAGTAGCCAGCGTATATTTGCACTCGCGTGGAAATAAAATGGGAAACTATCGAAACGAGGGACAGAAAATTATACGGTTCCCGGTGACTGCGAGTCGAATGAACCGCGAACGGAACGGACCGAGTCTTCTCTGCTCGATAGGAATAATTTCGACGATCCATCACCGGGTTCTAGAGTTCAATAGCGCGTGGTTGTCGCGCGTCTGGCTGATCCGAGTTGTTCGCCGAGGTAAATTCGTCTGGAAGCGCGTGATCCTGCCCGATTCGTCTCGCTGATCGTGACTATTATCTATTCCGCCGCGCTGTTCCGTGCAAACGACGGAATCGGACGAATTCAGCCGTTCAGACGAGCGAGCATGCCACGACGAAGGCAGCTATTACTTTCCAGCCGAACCACATAAATACACGACGACCGGACGCATAAATAGTTTTCCTGGCGATGGCGTTCGCGAGATTCGACGAAATTGCCCGAATCACGATTACGATCGGTAATCTCAATTTCGTTCTCGTATCCCCTGCTTCCTTCTCCACGCCTATCCACGCTCCGACACGCTCGACGTTTATGCGAATCTACGAGACGCGTCGCATCGCCGTTCTAATTCGCGCCACCGTATAATTCAGCCCTGGAGGACAATAATCTGTATCATCGAGGGAAATGGAACGTTTGCTCTTCGAAGCCGGAGAAAATGGAAATCGCGAGTATCGGTCGAACCGTCGGTTGAATAAATCTTTAAGCGTTCCCGAAGATCGCGAGTATACGGGTATACGTATATACGTGCGTATATACCGACAGTCGGGGGTAGAAAGTCTTTGGCCGGAGAAATCGCGCGACACGCTACTGTCCATTAAAAGTTGGTAAACAGCGCGGTCGTTTCCTTTTTCCTCGTAGCGAAGGCTAAAAAGCGAATCGATTCGCATTTATTCCAACGACGTCAAGTTGATAATTGCCTTTGATAATCGTCGCGGTTCCCAGATCGTATCGAACGCTATCGCGACTAGCGAAATTGATTGTACGCGCGCGTGAGCCAACTCGCGTCGCCCTATTTTCGAACGTACCACTTGCGATTTTCGCGACGTCTTTCGTTAATCGTCCAAGGTTCGCCGTTGTAACTGCCCAAAGCTTGGATCGCGGGAAGGGACGATCGACGACGGGGTCAAAGCTGCTGGAAAGTTTCCGAGAAATCGGGAATGTATCGTCGCGGAATAAAAATTGCAACGAAGCATATTAATGCGGCGACGATGGACGACGATGGACGACGACGGATCGCCGCAGGATTCGTAAATATTTCGCCAGAGACCACGTTCGGAAGGAAAAGATATTTACGATGGTTTCCTTTTAATACTCATATTCGGTCGCGGGACCATAAACCACGAAGGAATTCGTTCGATGAACGTTCTCTTTTTTCCGCTATACTTTTCCATGGAATATCTTATTTTATTTCTCTTTCTACCAGCTCGCTTTATTTTCCTCTCGGCGTTTCCATCGAGGTATAATTCATCGATACCAATCGTCGAAAAAAACATGGACAGCGGAGAATGAATGTCGGAATGATTTCGCGCGAGATCGAATGAATATCGCGTGCTCGACGAGGACGATTAATTCATGAGCAGCTGGACTCGTAAAATATCAGCGATTGTTTGCGTAAAGTGCGTGGCTAACATTCAATGTTAATGCCGGTTAATTCGACGCGACCAGCACGCTCGTGTAATTTCGTTTTTATGCAGATTCGCGTGACGTATATCGTTGATGGAATATGGAACGTTATTGGTCGGCAGAGCGGTAAAAATACGCGACAAGCACAGAATCTGTAATAATGCAAAGAGCTGTATTCACGGCCGGTGCAGGAAGTATATTAACGCGACGTTTCTACTATCGGGTTAAACGCGAATAACGTCGACGTTGTCGAAATAATTTCAATGCCGTATACGCGTTTAATGGAAATAAGGTCAAAAACCTATTTCTCATCGGCGTCGAAAGCAATTTTTATTATCAACCATGAAATCCACCTCTATTTTCCGACTCGCCGTCCAACGATAGTTCCCGAAATTCGATTGCAATTTCGAAATTTTTCGTCCGAAATTGATCATTGACCTATCTCTTTTACTCTCTCTCTCTCTCTCCCTTTTTACCCTTGCCATTCGGTTTTCCTTTTTCGATTAACCGGCTTTACTACGTTACGTCTTAAAGGAAGCTTCGCAGCCTTTGATCGAAGCATTTAAGACGGAGCTTATTTTACAACGGAGATTGCAAGCTTAACTCGAAAGTTACGAGTATAATCAATGATAATAACCGAGATTCTTTTTCAAGTCGTCGGTATTAATGTATTCAAAGTGTTCTTAGGAATTCAGTAACGCAAAGTTCTCCCTCCTTATTGAAGCTAAGTATCCCGATTTTCTTTTATTCCCGCTTTATCCCCTCTCCTCTCTCCTTTGCAAAAATTATCGTGTCCAACAAACGGGGGTTCATCGCAACGTTCAACTTTAGCGAGTCTAATTGGCGCGTGGACAGGAATGTTTAATCAACGAACTCCGAACTTCGGCTATCGAAAATCAATATTATTTTTAATAACGCGCGGAAGAATGTTTCAAATCGACTGGTTGGATCATCGAACGGAATGCGATCAACGATAGGTCCGATCGATCTAATTCTCTCGGCTCGCCGCTGTTGTTCGAACCGGGGACCAAACAGTGCTCGATGGAAAAATACTAGACGCGTACCCGGCGAATCCGACTCGATTCTCATTCCGGGTAGAAGGAACGATTCTAAACAAGCGAAAGCGGACTTGTCTCGGAAGCAGGTCGAAAGCTTGCCGGGTGGAAGCACGAAGGTGCGGAAACTCGAGGCAGGAATTCGAGGCACGAATTGGAGGAAATTTGCCTAATACGCCGAAAGAAGGAAAAGTGGTTGTAGGCGAAGTGGCGGCGCGGGCAGATAGACGTATAGGCGGATAGAGAGGCGGATAGAGAGGCAGGCAGGCAGACAGACAGGCAGACGAAGCGAAAGACGAAGGAAAACGAGAGACCCTGAGGGAAAAGCGGGAAAAGCCGCGGAAGCTCTGGCCCGGCGGAGATTTGCAATGCTAACCAGAGACTGCATTAAACGGGAATTAATTTCTTGCTAACCGTCTGGAGTAGCTGTGCCCCTCGAGTTTTCCTCTTTCTCTTTCTTCGATCCTCGTTCGAGCTCATCGCGACCACCGGGCCACTGCTGCTACGGATAATCCTGCCGCGTTTACCCGGCTCCCGAGGGTGACCATGCCGGAGAACGAAAAGAACGGATCCGTGTGCTCTTCGCGAATCCTCCTGGTCTCCTTTTGCGAACCCGTTTCCCGAGAGAGGCTCAGACACGACACGTTCGCACGCGACCAACCACCGTGTCGCGTTGCTTCTTTTCGTACGAGACTCCTCGTAAATTTACTCGCAGCCGGCTATTACTATTGTACACCTCGAGCGCTCTCGCCCGGGCAGAGAGAGAGAGAGAGAGAGAGAGGGGGGGAGAGAAAGAGGTAGAAAAAAGCCGGTGGCCAAGGAAACGGGATTTTCTCGGTAAATCTCAATTTAGAGGTTAATCGGGAACGTATCTTCTCGAGATCTTGGCCGTGTTTCATGGTTCGTACCGCAGGGAGATGGACGACCGCTGTTTAACCGAGGATTTTAAAGATACATTCGACGTCCCGTTAATCTCCCGACGCGTTACTTGACCGCGGAACATGCCGTTTAACCCTTTCCTTTCTTTCCCACCGTAGCGTCGGTTTATGCAAATAATCGCGAAACATTTCGATTTCGAGCGAAGCCTAATAAAGGTAGCACGAGCCTCGGCTTAGAAATTGAAGCGTAATCGAAAAAACGCTCACCGTGCTCGACGAAGAGGACCATAAACGTTCCACAGCCATCGTCTGTCGGCATCTGGGACGGATGACATCGTCGT
This sequence comes from Eufriesea mexicana, assembly GCF_001483705.2. Classification (NCBI taxonomy): domain Eukaryota; kingdom Metazoa; phylum Arthropoda; class Insecta; order Hymenoptera; family Apidae; genus Eufriesea; species Eufriesea mexicana. Next base: position 1,054,385 of record NW_016909723.1, read on the forward strand.
GGCACTCCAACACCTACGAACAAAAAAATTCTTTTACGTTTCTGGTAGCCAGGAAAGTACCGAATACGAGATTTTATTACGATCGATACGATATCTCGCTTATTCATCGAAATCCCATAATTTCTGAACGAGGTAGCAGGAAAAGGTTTAGAATACTGGCTCATCTTTCCCGCGCATCCGAGTTTCGAATATCGTACTGGCAAATTCATCGTTACCCGTTAATTATGTTCGTTTGTTCGGACTGCTATTCGTGGATCGATATTAATAGCCAAGGTGTTGGTAACGATAGGACGGTTTACGCGTGTTAGAAACGGGTTAACCTGTTTCGCGAGATCGCACAACGAGAATTCTGCAACGATCGGCTGTGAACGTTCACGAACGCCTAGCGTAATTACGGTCGCGACAAATTGAAGACTGATTAACGCTCGACTGCCGGTGACAATTGTTTCGCGTGCCAGACGAGAGGGAGCAGCTCGCAGCGACAACCGAGCCGCAATTCATCCACGTATCGAACTTCGATACTTCCGCCAGTCGCGACAGCCCTCGAGTGCTCGCGCGTCAAGGAGTTGAATCACGAAGAAACAGCGTTTCATTACACGCGTAGTCCAATAATTTTCGCGTTCTCATCAGCGGGTATCCGTCTGCGTCCCTCTGTATCTCCACCTGTCCGTAAATGTTCGACAGTGCACCGGGATATCCATCGGAAGAAATCCTCTCGCGATTCGTCCAGTAAACAGTCACCGGATAAATCGGCGAATTTCCGGTCACTTCTTCTCTGCCTCGTTGTTTCGCGTCACGGTTATATTTGACTTTTCTTCGAGAAGGAAAGAAAAAGAGAAAGTCTGGCAGTTGGAAATATTATATTTTGATATCCGTGCAGCAGCGCGTTCCGAGATTTATGGCACAGTCGCTGCGCGCGGTGAACTAAGTTGCGAGTAACTGTCCGGTAAAATCGTGAAACTCGAGATCTCGTTCGAGGAGACACCGGGAGTCGCGAGATTTATTTAAAACGAGCAGATTCCGTTCGCCGCGTACGCATCGCGAGAAACGTTTCGGGAAAGTTCGCCACGAGGAATCGGGTGGAAAGAGAAATGTCTCGTCTCCGTTTTGTATCGAGCGAGCGAGTGGCAACGTTTTCAATTACCTTTGGCGAAATTACGAGAACGAGGGTGGAAAAATAGCGGACGGTCGGGAAAAGAAAGTAGCGGAGGGAAGGAAGGTATAGAGGGTAGGTGGTTTACGTGCGCGCGGACAGATACGTAGTGCCGGCGTGGAGAGAAGAACGATGTAAACAGGCGGCGGACGAGCGAGGACGAAGGAATATCGGTGTCGAGAATCGAGCAGGGTGGAGCGTGTGCAGAGAAGCGTGTCTTGTCCAGAAATCTACCCCGTTGCTGGCGGCCGAAGCAGCGGGGCTCGGGGAAGCCGCTGGTGGTCGATACGTGGGTCAGCAACATGCTTCACTGACAGTGCCAATGGGGCGGTTCGCGAAATCCTCGACCGGTACAATCCGACTACCAAGTATCGCAGGTGTGGACAAACGGGATAGAATCCCGGGGATGCCGCGACGAAGACCTCGTCGGCGACCATAATTAATAACCGGCTATCAATCTCGCGAGCAAAGATAACCGAAACTAATCCTCTCCCTGTAAGATTCCCCGAATTACATTCCCATGAATTGGAAATTTGCAGACGCTGTTAGAGGTTTCGAGCGGAAACCTCGCTAGCCCGTCATCCGCTTGATGGACGCCTCCGATCCGCCGACTCTAAGATGCACGAACGTTGCGGTTAAATGGCGCGCAAATTACGCGAGCGAATCGCTTCCTTTTCGAACAACGATGCGCGTTGGGCAACGTTTACGCGCGAAGAAAGCTTTTCGACGGATACCTGCCCGCAGAATCCGCCATTCGATCTGAGATTTAACCGTACTTTGCAGCTCGAATCGCATCGATCCGTCCAAGCAATCGCGGGACGAAGCGTGATGCGACCTGTCGCTATTAATAACCACGCAGCTTTCCTATTATTGGCGACGCAACGGTGATTCGCGCGAGCGATGCGCCTGTCGGTTTTAATAGTCGCGCGTGTATCGACATTACGGAAATTCCGTGTAGGACAATGGCTCGGAGGATAGATGGCCGGATAGTAAATCTTGGCAAACTGGAATTGACCGTTTTCTTAACCCCGAAGCCACGTCGTTCATTTTCCGCTTTGAAAACCGTCACGACCGCGCGCGTCCCTTTTTCTCGTTTATTCTATTAGCCAAGGGCCCCGTCTATTCGCTGGAAAGTGCATCACATCGATTTCCGGGTTAACAGCAGTTTACTTTGGAAACAAATATTTTTCCCGCGCCTGCGATATTTCGGCGACCGGATACGATCTGCCGAACCGAGCTACCGAATCCATTAGACAGATTGCAGTTCTGTATTTTTTAAAAATCTCCGGCTGCTAGTTTCGATCGATCCCTCGCGCCCCCTTGTTTCGCTTCGCGTAGCTGTTTTCAAACTCCACGCGAATCGTTTATTTGCGTTCCGCTCTCCGACTATTTTTACATACACGCGTGTGTACGTTCTTTTTTTCGATATAATTGAATAAACCCGTATGACGGCGCGCGCCAGTCGCGAAATGAAGCGGAACTCGTTTAGTCTCGAGAGACGGAAGAGAGAAAATTTTATTTGCCGATTTTACCTCGTCAATTAGATCGCTTCTCTCGAAGCGTGTAAAGGGAACAAAATGGAAAAAGAAACGGCAAGAACCGCGATTCGAAATTCGACGATGAACGATGTTCTTCGAAACGAGACATCGTCGATCGAGGGTTTTTACCGCGCGGCGTCATTAAAAAGATTTAAAACCAGGCTTTTACCGGCAAGCAGAAATATTTACTTTTATTGGCTCGCACAGCTACGTCAAAGCTGCATGTTCATTTTATTTTTCGCGACCCGGCAAAGATGGCGTTCCCTTTTACCTTTAACGTTTCGTTTTATTTGCGATACACTCGATGCGTTTCGTCCTTATTAAACTTGCAGTTTATTTTTGTCAATTTGAAGGATGCTCGGCGAAACGCATCGATCGATACGATTCGTTTAACGAATCGCCAGGACAAATTTACCCTCGCGAAATGTTTTCCAACCAGCGGACTCCTTTCGACTCGCGGGAGACAGGGAATTACGGTTTGACAAGTGTTTTCTCGGTACGATAATTGCTATGGAAGTGAACTCTTAATCCATTAGGAAAATTGGAACTCGCGTTACCACCAAAGACCTCCGGAGATCCACTTTTGTTGGATTCCTCGAATGCGAAGTCGCTTTGTCCATTTTTCACTTTGCCAGTCGTCCAAGCTTCTTATCTCTTTCACTCCCTGTACTTCTTTTCCCTCGTCGTTTCCCATCTTATCTCTCTCGTCTCGAATCTACGCTCTGGCCTTCTGGAAATCGAAGCAATGGCCACGGTAGGTGAAAGGAATCTCAGCCACGGAATCGACTCTTTCGATACATAAAATTGCAATGGATAGCCACTAGTTCATACGGTTTATCGACGTCCTCGACAAACCTACGATCCACGCGAACGAAAGAGAATTTATCCTAATTATAGTTACCTTTCCGGCCAACGAGAACCGTGTCTCGTTCCATTCTCCGAGTCGATCGTATATAGTCGAGACCGAAGAAATCGTTGCTTTGTCTAGGCATCGTCGAACTTGCAGTTTTACCGTGCTCGTCCATTCGGAAGCTAACGATTTTCCGCTTCACCGGCCACGAAACTTTCCCGTTTCGTCGTCGTTTGTTTCTCGCGTCTTCCCTCTTGTCCGTGCGTAAGTCTATTCGGGGGCTCGATGAATTTTCACTTCGCTCGCGCGCCTTACGAAAACTCGTATCGCGACGATTCCCAGCAGGCCGGATAAAGGAACGATAGCCCGCGATCGCGTGTACGAGTTGTCAATTTTCCGCGAGGAAAGCACGGCTCGAAGCGAGATCTTGGAATATTTAGCAACGCGGACTCGGCAAAAGCGAAGGTCGGCCCGTCCATTTTCCACTTTTCGACTCGGCAAATCCTCCCTATCTTCTTCCTTGTACCCTTTCTTCCTCGCCAGTGTCCCATCTTATCTGGTTCGTGCCGAGTCAACAGCGGAGATCCTGGCCGCAGGCAATTGGAAATCGATTCTCGACGCGAAAGTAATTCGTAAGGAGACACCCAGTTCTGGTAGCGGCGAATAAACGTCCCTTTGTCTCGTTACAAACGGCCTCGCTGAAAGGCGACATCTACTTTCCTGCGACTTATTTCGAAATGGAAACTGTTGGCACACTCCTGGGACCGGATGTGTGTTCCAATGCACCGAATGAAGACCGGTTCTCCGCTGGAAGCTGACTTATTCCGTACCTCGCGTTCGCTTCTCGAGAACCGGAGGGAAAAAAGCGTTTAGAAAGGCAACGATGTTTGAAGTTACTCTAGGCATTTTCCAGGATTACCAATTCGAGAAAGTGGCAGGGTACTTTTTCCAGCTATTTCGGTGTTTAACTCCACGATCCACGTCGAGTTCATTTTACGCGGCAAAAAATGAACCTCGCGCGTTAGAAGTCCAAGCGAAAGGAGAGGTCGTTACCGAGTCAGATAAGGAATTTCTCGGGTGCAGACCTTGCGCTTCTTGGCACCAACTCCGCGCTCCGTTCCGCCGGAAGAAGAAATCTCCGTCCACCTTGACGTAACTTCGTAAGGAAAGCTGTAATTTTCATTGCGAAGCTAATGCCAGATTGCAGGCGACGACTGTTCAAATTGCAAGCTGCGCTTCGAGATTCCTCCCGGTATGCTTGTAAATTATTTTCTCCGTTCGGTCTTACGGGTAAACGTATTCCTCCGTCATCGTACTCTCTACCGAATTATCCAAGATTTCTAAGCACCTCGAGATACCATCTCTTTCCGGCGATCGATCGCGCGATCGCGCCTCGGCGAGGAAAGAACGGGACGCGTGGAAATTCGGGGACTCGATGAAAATTGATCGTTAATGTCGCGACGTTTTGTTGACAAACGATCGAATCGGCTTTCCCCGCGCGGTGTTCTCCCGAGCGCGACGCGATTCGTTGTAGGTGTAAGCCGAACCCTGGCGTTGGAACTGCGGTAGTTTCAACACGGCTCGCAACCTAACCCACTCAGCTCGGAGTAGATACATCGGTGCCTAGAAACCATTGTACGTGTTTCTGGTGCAGCTGCAAATACAATGGAGTTTCACGGTGAATGAGCGTTGCTGCCCTTCACGGAAGATGTACGGAAAATAAAGATAGATCTACGCGGCGTTGCTTTCGCTGCGGAAACCTGCAGCGACAATGTTTTACTTTCCGCTTGCATTTTAAAAACCCCGTGACAAGCGCATTCAATCACGGGGCACTTGTAACCGGTGAATAACTGGCGGAGAGAGTATACCACGCGAAATAGGAAGTTCACGAAATTATCCGAAGGCAGCGACGGACACGAGAACGGTATTAATCCAGCCATTTCGCCTCTCCCGTTTGGACACGCGTGCCTGACCACGTACGGTTACGTTCTACTTGTCCTGGCCGCCCAGACATTTTACCGCTCGCGTGTCCGACTATGTACGTGCTTATTCCACTTTCCCGGCCGCATCGTTATTGCGATACGCTAAACGTTACGGCTCTCCGTGTTTCGCCTCGCTTCTCGAGCTCCTCGCCAAGCTTTCGTCTTAAAACCGATCGCTTTTCCAATTAAACGCGAACAATCCACGGGACCGCGTCGTAACCGGTCTCGGCTGATTTTTAACGCCGTTACCGCGATTAGGGGCGAGTAATGCCGGTTGATTACCGGCTTACTTTAAACGGAGTACAAATAGAATTAACGCACGCTTAAGAGTAGCACGCGGGTTATTTCGCTTGTAATCTGCTGCGGGTAGAAAAACGCTTTCGCCGAGAAAATAATTAAAATCGTCTTTCCAGCGCGAGTCGAGCCATTTGTTACAGTGATTTCCTCCGGCTTGCAAAATTCCGTTACGGATAATCGTTTACGGGATTCGTTAAAATTCGCTTATCGCGTTAACGAACGGCGAATAATTTGAAAGGAAGCGGGAGGTTTAAAACGAAAACGGGAAGACGCCGTGTAAATTACCGTTTGCTTCTGCAATTTCGAATACGTTTCTCGATTTAATGGCTAGCTGCAAACGCTCCTTTTCACCGCGTTTTCCTGCAACCTTTTAACCCCTGTTCGGCCAAGGCCCGCTGCTGCCAATGGTAAGGTTGAAAAACAACCCGAAGGAAACGCGAATAAATACACGTACACGCAACAGAGGAAAGATGCGACGCGACGTTTCGTTCGAAACGCGCGTAAACGCGTCACGAGCATGCACAATGCCATTGTAAAACGCGAATTCGTCAACCTAAATATCAAAATGCGCTGCTGCTCCGACCACCGTCGACAGCGCGCTATTAACATCGCTACGGAATAACGTTATCGAGTGAACAGCCAGAGCGGAACTAACGAATATGCACAGAATGGCAGACCCTCTTGTTCCTTTTTGCGGATCACGGGACTCGACGAAAGGCACCGGCGTATTTCGCTCGGTAACCTTCCAAAGAACATGCAAACCTTTGTGCCGTTGTCGCGAATTCTCCAACTTTCGATTCGCCACGATTAATTCCACGCTGACGAAATCGCGTCATACGTTAATTGCAGCGATTTATCGATAATTATCGATAATTACCGATAAATTCATGTCAGAGGAAACTCTCTTCGGGCAATTTCCTGTCGCGATACGGATCAACTGTTCGACGATACCCGTTGTTAGATGCAAACCTATCCGCGAACATATCCGTGCTCGCAATTGTGCCATTTATCCAACGCAACGGCTTATCCGACGCGTCGACCTCTCTGCCCCCCGCGAATTATTCCTGCAATTGCCCGGAATTTAATTTTCGCCCATCCGCGTCGCTCGTCTTCGTCTTGGCGAAAAATAATTTCTCTCGGCACGGCGTTACGAAAACATCGGGACGAACCCGATGAAAATTTCACGACAGTTCCGCGAAGATGTCCGCAATTTCTCGAATATAGGGCAAACATCGAAACGCGATCAAAGACTAATGGCTCGTTTCAACCGGCATCCTTCGGACCGAATTTTTATTCCGTGTCTGGAAACGACGCGCAACATTCAGCGCGATAGTATATCAGTGGGTACCATAGCGAGACGTTAAAAAGGCCTCTAAAGGGATTAAACAGCGATAAAGATTTTACGACGGACGATCCACGGGAGGTAAGACGTCGGTTCGTGGAATTTTTCGCGCAAGATTGCGAAGTATCATGCGATGGAACTTTTAACTCGTACGGAAGCGTGGAAAGAGCCGTACGTCGAGAAAAGATACCGCAATTGATAAGGAACCTGATCGAAACTTGAAAAGAGCCGAATCAATCTCCCGTCTTTTTCCTCTCGTTGAACGCGGCTTCTCGAAAATTTCATACGTTTGTCGGCCGTTTCTCGTCCGTTTATCCAGGAAATCCTGCAATCTGCTCGGAAACGGAACAACGTCTTATACGCGGTAACGCGAGATTCCGCTTTTCCTTTGAATCGGAATTTCTGTCCATCGATCGGACCAAGTTCCGAGGAAAGGACGTTGACGAATTTTCCAAGACACCGACGGTAAAGGTAAAACGGAAAGCAACGATCGAGTCAGGTAAACTCGAGCTGAGAGAAAGGATCGGTCCATTATAGATAGCGTTTAGCCAAATTGCGATTCGAAGCAACGAGGTATGTCCGGCTGGCTACGAGAATTAATCTACTTTCTCGACAATCTCGCAATCAGCATCGGGTTCGCGTGTTTCGAATTTCCCCAGGGGAGTCGTTGGTCCAGATTCTCGAATTTACGGCCGGTCTCCAACGATGACAAATTAGGCTGGTGTATCACGTCCGGCCGTAAATAAAACTTGGCGATCGATGAAAACGATGATCCCGCGGATGGAAAAAGTCGGAGCGGATCGAGCGGATCGAGCGGATCGAGCGGATCGAGCGGGACAAGGAAAGGAAAGGCGAAAGGAAAATGACTCGGTGAGATTGGCGATTACACGGACAAGAGCAGTAAGCTAGGAAATTCCGCGCTCAGTCACGAGGATGAGTTAGCAGCGCTTTACAAGCAGCGCGTTACGATCGCTTGTAGCTGGCATACCTTTAACTTTCGGCTGTAAAACCGTTTACGGGAATTTATATAGAGTTTCGTGTATCGCGTGACACGGTCCCGGTTCCCGCAGGAAGAAATATGAATACGCTTTTTATATAGGAACCTTAAACGGCTCCGTGTAGATAATGCCCGCCTGTAGAGATGGCGAGCGAGCAAGCAGCGCGTTCATGTCGCTCGCTCTTCGCTATCCGTCTTCGTCTTTTACAGCCGCGATTCCATGCGCCGCAATGGCATCTCTATATTACGCCCCGGTTTTATTTCACCCCCGTCGTCTCCCGATCGAAAATCAACCGATAATCGACGGATGACGCTCGAGGAATTCTCTATTCCGAAAGAGATCCTGGCCATGGACCGAATAGCGATGCAGGGAAAATATCCTGTCGCCACCGCCGCCGCCATCGTTGCCGCCATCCTCCACGCCGCAGACGCCGCAACCTCCACCTTTCTCACCGATTATTTCCCCTCGCCTTTAATATTTCGCAAGCGCGTCGCCGACAGATTATCGCCCGTGATAATAAGCGTTTGCTCCATAACGAATTAACAACCTCGCACCTCGTTCCACGCGTTAAACACCGTTCTCGGTCGTCGTCGTAGCTTCTTCCACCATTGTTCCTAAATTAATGCCCCTTTCTCTTCCTCTCACTCCTCTCTCTCTCTCTCTCTGCGACTAGCGTCTATCACGCGTTATCACGCGTTACCCCGTTTTATCCGGCATCGACGAGTAGATCAATCCGGATCAGACGAATTAAACTGCGACTAGCGTCTAGCAACGCTATCACGCGTTACCCCGTTTTATCCGGCATCGACGAGTAGATCAATCCGGATCAGACGAATTAACCATCCTCCGCTTCCTTTTTCTATCGCGGTGGCGCGTATCGAAAGAGATAATCCCCGATGGGGAACGATTTTTCCACCGGTGTAATTCGAGGATACCTTTCAATTTTTCACCCTTCGCTCGCAACGCGTTTTTCGAAACGCGATGGACCGGGTGTGTCGGCGCGAGCTTGTTCCCCTTTTGGGAAATCTCGATTTAGGTCAACGTTCTCTCGCCGCAACAAACAACGCTGTCGATTAAATCAACACACCGGAACAGGGCTGCTCGTAATCGCATCCTCCTTCTTTGACAAACGCAGCTGGGTAACTCGTCGAGTTTCCCGTATCCTCGCGTCGCCGCGACGAGTGTTTCTTCAGAGTTTGCCCGCGGATACATGCATCGAGGATTACGCGGCACAAGAGGATACCAATAAGCGTTCCATCCAGGTCGATGAGGCTCGGCGGTTCAACGAGAAACGCGTTAAGGAACGCGAGTCGTCGGAATCGTATTCGCTTAATTCCCTTTGAGTTCGAGCCTGGAAATCTACCGAATCTTCTCGACCAGCTATCGCGGTCGCGACGACGTGGACAAAGAGGAAAAGATAAGCAACGAATGGGAGAGAGGACAAAACGCGGTTAAGGCATCGGCGGAGAAGAGCAAAGGGAAGCGGAACGAACCGTTAACTTCCAACTGCAGCTAACGTAGCTCTCTCTCTCTCTTTCTCTCTCTCTCGGACAACGAGATTTATATGTTTACGCGCTTCCACGGCAACTTTCTATTTTCTCGCAGTCGCGACTATCCTCGTTTCATTTTACCCCGTCGACCCACACACACCCTTCCCGCCCGTTTCCGTCCGCGCGCCTTCCGCGTCTTTCGCGATCCACGATCGCGATCCAGCGCCCTCGGCCGCTAGCACCCACGCGCTTCGTTTGGCCAACGGCCAACGCCAGTCACCGGCCGAAAACTGTTTTCGACAGTGCCACCTAAACGATATTTTTCCGTTTCTAACGTCCCCCGAATATCGCGCGTTCCCGCCCTCTTCCCTTTATTTCCGCCTCGCGTCGCCATATCCATATTTCTTCCCGGCCCTTTTCGCTACTCTCCCATCCATCCTACCTTGTCGCGAAACGTCGCCTCGAATCTCGCGTTCCCGCGTGTACGCGATTTCCACCTTCTCTCTCTTTTCTCCCGGTAAACGTAAGACAAGACGAACGAAACCGTCGACTCGTGCAAACTGAACTACGCTGACTGTGGCACGACTCGTGTCAGCGACGTCTGTTCGCTAGTTGGCGAGGCATCCACCGCATCGAGACTCATCGTTTCTTTTGTGAGGGAGACCCGAGTGTCACCCCGTCGTTCCGTTGCACAGCACTCGAAGCGTCTTAAGCGCCTCGAGGGGCTGAACCTGCCGTTATTCGCTCCCTAATCGAAACGCAATAAATTCCAGGCCGACCGGCTCCAAGTCGTATAATCCGCGGCGAAGCGTTTCCGAGCTGTTCGCGTGCAGCTCGACCGATTTAGACGATTCCCCATGATGAACTGCACTGCATCGTCGAGTGGTATTTAGCGCGATCTACGGACCCGTTGCATTTTCGACTCGTGCAACGGGTTTACGTTTTCCGTGGCAGCTTAATGCTACCCCTCGATTTCGCTGACACCGATTACGCGACGCAAGACGAGTCAGGATTTAATCCTCTCGCTGACAGTTTATGCCGGATCTCGGCATCCAGCCATCGTTGGTCCAGTCTTAATTCACGCATCGGCAAGATTCGATTCGAAGCCCGTGAATGCCCGGTGAAATTGGCCGCGAGCATGGACTGTCTTAGCCCTCCGCGTGTTGCCCTGTTGCCGACAGTTTCTCCATTTACCGCTATACACTCTCGTATTTTCTCTCCCTCTCGGTGTCGGAATTCTGGCTGCAGGGCTTTCTCTCGAGGCGATAGCGTTATTGGATTTCGCGCAAGGATTCCGCGCAAGAGGACGCGGTCGGTTTACTCGTTTGCTGCAACCCTTTTCGCTTATAACGCCCAGGCATCGTTTTTCTCGCAGAAAATTCGAAAACGCCACGTTGTTCGACACGAAGGGAGAAAAACGACGGGGCAACGACGAGGAAACGAAAGAAACGGTACTCTGGAGCCACGAGAGAAAGCTTCCGCCGGGATTCGTATATTCGAGGGTTTAATAGGAAAGCTCGCAATAGCGGAACCAATATTTTGCATTATTCCTCGAATTCCGAGTTTCCGTGCTTCGTTCGTAGATAAATCGTATCGTCACGGTGAAATCTATCGGTCGGATCGAAATCTCGTCGATTGGCCTTTCGAGACGATACGATGAAAGGGCAATCGATGAATTCCGAGCGTATGCTTGATTACTTTTTCCAACAATACGAGCAACCAGGTAGATCAAACGCGTAACTGCGCCTGTCGATTTCTCGTACGGCGACTTTCACAGCGATCGGCACGCCGGGTCGTATATCGGTTGATCCCTTTTGTGGGATAGCATACGCGAGAGAGAGAGAGAGAGGTAGAGAGAAATTGGCACATACGAGGTCCGCGAACGATGGTGCCGGCGTTATCAACGCGTGGGCACATAAGCTGCGGTTTTCTCGTAACCATCGTACAATTACCGGTTGCTGGAGCTGGTGTCGGCGCGCGGAATGTCGCGGGTGCGTTCGCGCTCGTTCATTGAAATTTCGGCCGCACAATTCCCCTTTGAAAGCACAAAGCTAACGGTGGGAATTCGTTGCGTTTCAAAGGTTCTTGCGCACGCAAATTTCGAGCCTGTTTTGTTCGGAGACTGCAGAGAGGCAGCGGCGTCGAGGGCGACAGGGAAAAAAGGAATGGTAAAAAGAGGGAGAGGAAAGACGCGGACTGCTGTTTTGTTCCGTGTAATTGCGACACGTACGGAAGCGTCAAAGGGTTTTGTGCTCGTCCCACAGCTGGGTAGCGTTACGTGGATTGCTCTTCCCTGCTCTTTTGTACACGCGTTTTTCCTTAATTGATGGTCGCGCGAATCGACGCTACGGTACGAGTGAGCGTCCTCATCTCGAACGTGTGTCGTGCCACTTTTGTTCTTCCACTTCCGGCTGTCGCTTCCTGCCACCCCGACGTGGCTAATTTAACGAATTAACGGAGGCATCGATGAAAAGGACAGCTTTCCCGCCGTTTTTCCTTCTTTTTCCACGCCTTTTGTGCTCGTCCTCGGACCCTCTCGTTCGCGAGCTACTCGAGAGAGTATTCTCATCGGTGAAACCGTAAACCGTGTAGCCTGCTTCTTGTCGAGCCGTGTTAAACATCGTCGCCACCGTTTTCCGGAATTTCCCGTGGTACTCCTCGTCGCTTACCGCCGCGACGCCTATTCTTGCTCGCTCGTCGTTCCATATATTTAGTTATATCCCTCTGTCACCGTACAGCGTTCTCTATAGAGAAATATTTTTTCGCCCGCGTCGTTCTTTCGAGCATAATTCGCCGTGCCGAGCGTTTCGTCGGTTTTTCCTCGATGCGGCAAATTATCACGGTGAAATAGGTCGATGACTGTGCATGGGAATATTCGATAAAACGCAGAACGCGCAGGTTTGTTTAATCGTCGGATTTATTCGCTCGAAGCTAAACGCTGTTTGCTTTGTCAATATTTCTTATTAACTCTTCCCCCCGATTTATCGATCGAGAAGTATTTAATTGTTTACACTACCTGCTCTTTCGGCTCGCTTCCGTTGCCCATCGATTTATCGTAATGGCGCAAGTGCCGTTAGTGCTCGGCCATTTTAGTCGAAATTTATTTGCGCAAAATTTCACCGTTCCTCTGCCCACGAGGAACGATTATCGAAACATTTTCACCGTGTATCGCCAGCCCACGATGGCTCTTTCGCCGTCCAACGGTTTTAGCCACCGCGTAATGGCCAATCGAGAGGCGAGACAATTACGCGACGAGCTTCCAAGGAAAACAGTCGTCGGTGGGGAATAAAGTGGACTGTACGACGCGACGGGATCGCCACGTTCTATATATGATAACGCGGAAAGGAAACGAGGGAAAAGTGTGACGGGAAAGAGGAAAGGAAGAAGGAAACCGGTAGCACATAGAAAGGGAGTGTAGAAACGCGCGTATCATAGAAACTGGAAGAGAAAACTCTTCCGAACGCGTCGCAGGATTCTTTTATGTCGCTGCATTCCGTGTCCGTGTTCTCCTGCCAAATGATAAGGGAATTACGCTGTAAAAATCTTACTCTAATTCCAAGAAGCTGTATCGCGGAAATACGATCCTCCGACAAACGAGAATTTACGAAAATGGGCCGTGAAATGATCGTAACCGCTGGAACCGAGTCGTCTTTTCGGCTATACGATTTATAAAACACCACGGCCGAAGCGAATCGCCGGCCAAGATTTTCCTATGGTGACACTACCGATCGTCACGCTCGTTAACAACGGGCTATGGTTAACGACGAAACGATCGCGTTGGTGCAATCGAACCGGTAACCTCCGGTTACTTTAGAGCATCGAGCACTAATTGCTTGCCAGGTTGTAATTGCATTTTCGGTATTTCGCTAGCTAAGCGAAATGCATCACCGGTTGATTACGTCTCGTGCATGAAGGGAACAATTAGCGATTAGGCTTGCTTCGAGTAAACTTCGCCGAATATCCTTCTATTACAGACACCAAATACCGGCGTTCCAATTGCTAAGCAAGTCAAAGGCTTCCCTCTAACTAGCGTCTTCATTGTCCGCGATATATACTCCGCGATGAGTTAATTGTTACGCAATTTGTTTCGACAACTATTGTCCCGTCGATTTCCACGCGTGTCGAGCGATTTCAGGGTCCTATCCTAATAGAAGTAGAGAGGAAAAAGAGTGGAAAAGGTCTAAACAGATGCACGTCTAGATCGAAATAATCCCTGGAGCAATTTAAGGAGCCCGGAAATACACGGGGAAAGCGGTGGAACGAAAGGTGTCTGGGAAATTCGCGTCGGATTATAATTCCGCGCAGGTACGCGAAGCTCGAGATTAAAGCACCAGGGAGGAGGTTGAAAAGAAACAGCCGTGCTAGATTTACGTCTACTCTTCGTTATGCAATCCGCATTCGACCGACAATCGGTAGCGCGCGCTCCGCGCTACTGTTCTCTCTCTCTCTCTCTCACGATGGCTCTTTCGCCGTCCAACGGTTTTAGCCACCGCGTAATGGCCAATCGAGAGGCGAGACAATTACGCGACGAGCTTCCAAGGAAAACAGTCGTCGGTGGGGAATAAAGTGGACTGTACGACGCGACGGGATCGCCACGTTCTATATATGATAACGCGGAAAGGAAACGAGGGAAAAGTGTGACGGGAAAGAGGAAAGGAAGAAGGAAACCGGTAGCACATAGAAAGGGAGTGTAGAAACGCGCGTATCATAGAAACTGGAAGAGAAAACTCTTCCGAACGCGTCGCAGGATTCTTTTATGTCGCTGCATTCCGTGTCCGTGTTCTCCTGCCAAATGATAAGGGAATTACGCTGTAAAAATCTTACTCTAATTCCAAGAAGCTGTATCGCGGAAATACGATCCTCCGACAAACGAGAATTTACGAAAATGGGCCGTGAAATGATCGTAACCGCTGGAACCGAGTCGTCTTTTCGGCTATACGATTTATAAAACACCACGGCCGAAGCGAATCGCCGGCCAAGATTTTCCTATGGTGACACTACCGATCGTCACGCTCGTTAACAACGGGCTATGGTTAACGACGAAACGATCGCGTTGGTGCAATCGAACCGGTAACCTCCGGTTACTTTAGAGCATCGAGCACTAATTGCTTGCCAGGTTGTAATTGCATTTTCGGTATTTCGCTAGCTAAGCGAAATGCATCACCGGTTGATTACGTCTCGTGCATGAAGGGAACAATTAGCGATTAGGCTTGCTTCGAGTAAACTTCGCCGAATATCCTTCTATTACAGACACCAAATACCGGCGTTCCAATTGCTAAGCAAGTCAAAGGCTTCCCTCTAACTAGCGTCTTCATTGTCCGCGATATATACTCCGCGATGAGTTAATTGTTACGCAATTTGTTTCGACAACTATTGTCCCGTCGATTTCCACGCGTGTCGAGCGATTTCAGGGTCCTATCCTAATAGAAGTAGAGAGGAAAAAGAGTGGAAAAGGTCTAAACAGATGCACGTCTAGATCGAAATAATCCCTGGAGCAATTTAAGGAGCCCGGAAATACACGGGGAAAGCGGTGGAACGAAAGGTGTCTGGGAAATTCGCGTCGGATTATAATTCCGCGCAGGTACGCGAAGCTCGAGATTAAAGCACCAGGGAGGAGGTTGAAAAGAAACAGCCGTGCTAGATTTACGTCTACTCTTCGTTATGCAATCCGCATTCGACCGACAATCGGTAGCGCGCGCTCCGCGCTACTGTTCTCTCTCTCTCTCTCTCTCTCTCTCTCTCTCTCTCTCTCCGATGTCCGTTCTACTTTTCTTTCGGAATTTCAGCAACGAGCTTTGGCGTGCCGGTTAAGATCGACAAACCAAACGGCAGTGACCGCGACACGCCGTCGCGCTGCGGCGTAGCGATTTCAGCCAAGCGATGGAAAATCGCGTAATTCGCGAGTGCCGGAGTGGCAGCACGATTCCTCCAGGCGAGAGCAGCTTCTGAATTCGTTCCCTTTTTTGTTTCCGTCGCGAAACCGCATTCCACTTTTGTTTTCTGCTGTTACCCTCCTCTCGTTTCCGGCATCGCGCGTAATTCTGGCATTAAGCGAAGCCGTTGAGTGCCGTCGCTTGGTCCAGACGGCATATTAATTCGATTTTGCTTACGTAAGGTAGACACCGAGGCTTCCGGCCAAGACGCTAATTGCGATTTTTAATTAAGGCACTGATTCAATTACGTCCCTTTATCCCGTCTAATTATTAATACCGGCACGCGGCGTCCGG
>NW_016909723.1:1070290-1082213 GCF_001483705.2 Eufriesea mexicana
ACGAATGGGCCACGATTTTCAGACCTGCTCGCCGAATCACACAGAGGAACAGACTCGCTCGAATCTCGCTGTAATTCCGCTGACGTGGGTTTAATTGATCGCGTCTTGTTGCGTCCTCGGTTTTAATCATTTTCTCGCTCGGACTCCTTTCTTTCCCCGTCCCGACCATACTGGCAATTATCGTCCCGAAACAATAGGAAATTCCTCCGGGTTTCTCGCCATAAGTACGTGGCCATTTTTCTTACGACCAGTGGAGGAAGACCTCGATTACCTTGCACACGGTAGGATCGAGAATTTTTTTCAATTTTTCACTCGAGTCGCGAGCCGTGTTATTACCCCCTTCGCGATACCACGCTTTTCGCTCCAACGCGGCATATATTTACCTCCGCGTTGCTATTCCTCGCTGCCTTGCTTTACCTTTTATTGCAGGGATTTCCCTTTTTCTGTTCGCCTCTCTCGATGCAGCAACTTTCCCACGTATCTCATTTCTGTCGTGAGATTTATCATCGGGAATACAGAAAATTTCATCGTAATGGTAAAGCAGTGTACCGCAAGAAGGATCTCGCCGAAGGGAAAGCATACGAAGGTGATAGATCACTGTTCGTTAACTGGCCTGGGATGGACAAGCACCCTCTGTCTACGGAAGTAGTTGGAACTGGAACAAATGCCTCCAGAACCATAGGCGATAGTCGGCTTGTCGTTATCAGGGATGACTTTGGAGAAAGATGGCCACTAGCGACCACTGGATTAACCGCAGGATGGATGCTGCCTGCGGAACTAGATGGAATCGGAGGGGATCGCTCAGAAACGTTCACACGGTAGTCGGATAGTCGCCAGGAATGATTTTGGAGAAAGATCACCACCGGTGACCGCTGGACTGACCGCAGGGTGGATGCTACCCACGGTAGATAGTCGGTCAGTTGGTACTTCCGGTCGTATGAGGCCACTTCGAGCAGTTGGGCAACCGAAGAAATTGAAGTAGAAGGACGGAAGAGCACTGCGGGAAGTGCTAGTATGTTATACTCGCGACCGATATTTCACGTGGAATATCTTGGCAATAAAATATAAGTCGAATAACGAAAATAGCGTATCGCGTTTAATTATACCGAGGCTATACTTAATTCGCGACACGCAATTAAACCTAGTGTTTCCCTCGCCATGTTCGCCGCCGTGTTGAAGAAGTAACAGGAATATTCTGAAATCAACCTATGACGCGAATATAAACGTAATTTATAATTACACCGAGCAGTTGTAGTATTGAAATTTGTAACTGAAACAATGGAAACGTTAATACGTCGTTTACTATTCCGATAGAAAATTAATTATCAGTAGATTCGGAAACGATCGTAAATTTTATGCCAAACTTGAACGAAACGTATCGAAAGTATCCTTAACGTAATTTCCGTTTATTAAAATTTATAATTATTCGACGATTTGTTGTCGTTGCATTATTGGAAAATTTCCCTCTGGCCTTTAGTGCCTGTCGTTTGCTGCGAATACCAGTTCCCTGCACTCGTCGTGATATTATTTCGTTACCTCGAATCGAACTAATAATAAAACGGGGCCTCAAATTCGTTGCGTGTGGAAATTTCGGAGCAAGTTCGCGCGTACAAACGAACGCAGGAGGAAACGAATTTGCACGAGTCTCCTGGTGGCTATTCGGCCGACGATCGTCGAATCGGGAAACAATTTGAACCCGAGAGCATCTCATTTGTCGGAGATCTAAAAGTGTGGAATACTTAGGAGAACGTAAGTTGGGTGGATATCGAGGAAGAAACTGCAAAGAACGTCGAGACTGGGGTTGTGCTAGTGGAGAACGAAGAGCTATCGAGACGTAGGATCGCGATAAATAGTCCTAGCTGAAACACAGCTGGACAAGAGGTTGGAGGAACGACGAAGGAAGGAAAGAAAGAAAGCAGCGGGACAATTGTACAAACGAGTTGGTTCTTCTTCAGAACGGGACAGTGTAATATCGCGCGAAAAGTCGAGATATAGAGCGATTTGTCAGGAACCCAGAGTGTATCGGCAATTTCGCCAAATGTACTCGAGATGAATAGCGTGAGCTTTTCAAAGCGCGATTCGCTTGATTTTGATCCCGCAAAGAATTGGAAGAGGGACGATGATTCGATTTCGCAACAAAATTCGGGAATAACGAGAGACGAGGAAATATGAGGCGCGATACACGAATAACGGTGGAGTAAGCGGGAAAGTATCGACTATGCGATTCCTCTTCGACGTCCACCGACACGCCGTTACTCGTGTTTCGGGGGTAGTTTGCCGCGAAGCAGGCGATAGCAAAGGGAAAGAAGAGGAGAAGGAAGGAGAGATTAAAAAGGGAGAGGAGTCAACGGCAAATTCGTAAAATGATAAATCGACGAGAGAGGGTTGAGTGGCTGAAAGAGCAGCCGGAAAATGGGCAGAAGACCGGAAGAAAAATGCGGTCGCGGTCGCAGGGACGGGTGACGGCTGGGCGGATATATTTGTCGTGTTCCAGAGGATTCAGATGCCTGTAGAAAATTAATCAAAGGATGCGCGACTTTAGGCAAAGGAAGAAAGGAATGTTGTACATCTCTGACTGGAGATTTTTCACCGAGGTCGCGAGAAGATAAGGAAACGTTTCCATTCACGAGAAAAATTGCACAAACGCTCCGTCGAGAAACGAATCCCGAATGCAGCTCTGCTTCTCCGCTGATCATTCCTTCGTCGAAAGAGATTCTCCCGTTTCGTCGATACTTTTTAAAGCGCATTGTTTCGGGATGGAGCATTCATGGAGCAGAAAAGGCAAGAAAGAGAAAAAGAAGACCGAGGCGTGCCGGTTGCTTCGCGTTGATTTCGTTTCGTTTATTAAAACACCCTCGTCGAGCCGAGGCAAAGCATGTTCCAGGAGCTGCCGGAAGAATAAAGATTTCGACCAGAAGGATAACATTGGGAATAAAGGTGAGCACTTGACAAAGCTGCTTGACCTGCAATAAGCACTGGCACGAGAGATCGGGACACGAGACAAATGGAAAAAGAAGAGAGAGAGAGAGAGAGAAAGAGGGAGAGAGGGAGAAAGAGACAGAGACGGAGGGTGGATCTACGTACCCTTGCTTTTCGAACATTCCACGCTCGGGATTCTCGAATTTGTTGGAAAGCGATCGCGCGAAGAAGCAACGTTCCTTGGAGAAACGAACTTGCTGGGTCGGAACATGGAAAGATCGATGAAATTAATACACGGTCGAGTTCATTAGCATCGTGGATTATATTGACGTTCGATACAATATACACTGTAGTCGCGTGACAACTGCATGATTAATGGTTTACGCGAACACGGTGTTTCGTGACGAATGTCGATACGCCGCATTGTACAAGTGTGTAAAATACTTTGTACTGCCATCCAGTGAAAATCGATCAGCCATTCCATGCTACATGTTTGTAGAGCCACGTAAATTTGCTCGACGTCATCGCGTTATGACGCGAACATCGAATTATGACCCAATTCGTAGGCGAACGATTTCGAAGAACCCCCAAGATAATTAGTCCTGCTCGTCAGCGCGTTAATCTACACACGAGACCCGAAACCGTGAGCGGCGCCATATCCAAATATCGTTCCGGCCTGGGGAAACATTTGCAACGTGTTTCAATAACAGAGACGCGAGGCACGATCGTACCGCGCCGTTCCTTTCCGTCCTTTCGAAAACGATTAATACCGACGAGCGAAGGGGGAGAAAAAAAAAGAAAAGAGAAAGAGAATAATATCGACGTGGACAACGACGACGTCGACGACGACTATTCGTCAGAGTTTCGAAGCTCGTTACGTTCTCAACGAAACGATAAGCTCTCGCTCGCGGGATGAGCTATTCGTCGTGAACTTCGAGTAAACTTTATCCGCGCGAGTACTTATCGCGAATCCGGTGGAAATTGTTCGAGAACTTGAAACCTGAAACAATTTCCCCGCATTTAAACCGGTTCAACTTCGCGATCCCGAGCCAACAGGTGCGATGATAATTCGTTAATTCTCGAAAACTCCCATTCGACCGGCGAAGAAATTATTTCGCGTTTACCCCTGCCCCCTTTGTCGCGTCAAACTTTAAGTAACGTCGCTCTCTACCCTGCTTCAATTATTCCCGCGAGAGTTTCCGCGAAGCGGACCCCCAGATACCGCTGGTTCGTGCCTCTGATCCGAGAAACTCCGCGGAGAAGTTGAAGGCCGGCAGGGACGGTCGGTGCAATTTCATGAAAGAAATATCGCGCGACTGAACTGCAGGCTCGACCGAGGGGGATCGGGATGGACGTCCGTTTTGGAACGCTATCCGGCAACTGGGCCACGGAGTGGGTCAACCCCTTCGAATCCATGCGTAACGACCTTTCGCTACGTAAATTCACCCCGGGTTTAAAGGTTTCGCCGACAGGTTAATTTTCAGTTAGCTACAGCTTGCGGCCTGCGGGTACTCCACGAGCACCAGCCCTCCGAGGGCCAAGTACCATCGTGTCGGAATAACAGCAAAGGTTGTTAAGTCGGGGCTCACGGCAAGCCGGAAGCTAAGTGCATTATCTTCAAGAGGAACACGAATAATCGAAAACGAAAACGACGACCCTACGACGACTAGCGGAGTCGCGGAGAAAATATGCCGAAACTTTTTATTCCTCGACATTTCATCCTCGAGCCTCTGGATAATACTCCTCGTTAAGGGTAATCGAATACTCGGTTTTCGCCCGGATTTTCGCGTAGCTTTTGATATTCCCGGGCTATTTATCACGCGTCGAAAGTGATTTTTCCAATGGAAATTACAACGAAGGCGCGTAGTTTGCCTAACACTGACGAAACTCCGGGTGCATTGTTAACTCCGTGGAAACTAGACTACGTTTCGATCGCGGGTTCCCGTCCCGAGTTTCCCGAGGTCGAGAAGTTTCGTATCGAAACGTTTTCCGTTTGCAGTTTCTGTCAGCGCACGGACGAAAATCTTGGAGGAAAAGCCGTGCTTTTCCAAAGCTATCGAACTTTGGATACTTAAAAGTTGGCCGACACGGTTAATAGAATTCCCGTGTTTAACGCAAACGACGAATGGGTTAGTAACAGGCAGATAAACTTTTCGGTTTAAAGGGACCCGGAAGCCAGATTAATTCAATATGGCGGCAATTCTTGGATAATGTCCAAACCGCCGAACGAGCGAACCCTTCGAGTATACGCCATACCCGAAACTTCCATCCGCGTTTCGGAACACCGTGAATATACACGCTGGATGACACGGCGCGGCTTTTGTCATGCAAAGATTGACGAAAAAAGACGAGCAATCCGACAGAGAGCACGGCGGAGGGATAATGGATCGGGACAGGAACGAGATAAAGGTGATCGATAATCCAAAGGGTACCGGAGTCTAGGCGGAATTCTGGGTGAACTGGTGGTGAAAGTTGGCGGATCGGTTAACAAGCCGAACATCCGTGTAACCTTTTCGGTCCGTCGTCGAGGATCGAGGCCGCAAGCGAGAATCTAAGCGACGAAACTCGTCGGATTCGACTTCCTCGATATCGGCTGTCCTTTGATACACGAACGTCCGGGAAGTTGCGTTCCCCGGCACGCTAATAGACACGCGCGCATCGGACGTATCGGTCGGAACGCGACTCCTCCGTCAAACCGACACGCTCTCGTTACCAACTATTCCATCTCGATTCGTTCGATCGATCACCGCAGACTCGAGATTCGGGCGCGCAGCTGAGACGATGGTACGCGAGTTCGAGGCGCGTTTAGCGCGGCGATTACGCGACGCGGTGGAAGAGCGAGACGGTCATAAAGCGAATGTAGGTTGCGAGATCACGCAAAAGGGAAAAGTTGTAATTGTTTCCGTGACTGTGTCGTAAAGTTCGTACGCGAGACCGCCGACAATAAGACCGCGTTACTTCGCTAATGCAGCGCGCTGCACGGAACGTAACGAGTATCGATGGAGATCGCGAGTAAAATGCGCCTTCCTCCGAAACAAATGTCCAAGGCATTCGTAATGTCGAAAATGCAAAAATGCGGGCTTGGAGCTGGGCCAGGTTGCAAAATTTCGCGTGCACGCTCGCTGCCCGGATGGGTATTTAACTATAAAGTACAAATATTAATGTCCACGATGATAACGGGCACGATGCTACGTACGAATTTCCGCCAGGAATTTTTATCACCGCGTAAACTGCGCTTTGCGTCCGCGCGATAAATACCGCGAAACGCTGTATCCTCATCGCGCACGGGATTACAGACTACAGAGATTTTATTCCAACGTATAAACCGCTACGCGGCTAAGCGATTAGCCGATCCGTTTTCGCGGATACGATTCGCTCGGCGGACCACCGCGGTGCGTTTCGCCGCAATTCCCTTCGAGAATCGATCCATTATTAACCGACTAATTTCGCGACTTACCGCGGCTGCGTACCCTCCGGGCGGAAACGCGCCTGCTTTCGTTCCAGACTCGCCGTATTCGACGCGGATTTTCGATCCGTCGCGGCGTCCCCGGTGGTATGTCGAGTTCCCGCGGCTAGCTTAAGGCAGCTTCGTCTCGCTCGTAAACGCGACTCGACCGTGTGGTACGGTTCCGCTTATAACTCGCGGCGAGTTATGAAATCGCTCAGCAGACCGGGGGATACTCGTGGCCGGATTTCGATTCCGTATTCGGCGGGCGGAAACGGGTAAAGAGGCTGGAAAGTGGCTGGCGAGGTATCGCGAGTTTCGGTTAGAATTCGTAGCTGACGTGCTCGCTCGTTGCCGCGCGGCGTTTTTCAATTTCGTGCGGAAATGTTCGTGCGTGGGGCCGATAAAATAACACGGGAACAAGAACGGTACGAGTACACCGGCCTGACGAGGCGACGCCGAGGACGCCAGCTCGAGCTCGTTATCGGCATCAATTTCGAAATATCGAAAATCTTAGCGTGTCGCAGTCGTGTTCGGGCAGCCTGCTGGAAAAAGGAGGTCGACGCCTTTTACGTGGAGACAAACGTTTACTTGGCTGCCAAGCAGCTCGACACCCGCAATCTGCCCCTTTGCTTCCTCCGGATTTCGTGTGCACACATGCAGACACCGTTATCGCCCGGTTTATCGCGCCGCGCTCGAAACTTATGCACGCCGGCTCTCAGTCGCGAGGTTTAATGCCTTTAATCGTCGTTGCTCGAGATACCCTCGCGCGTTTGGAAATTAGCGACCGTTGTCCTCGGCAGATATCACGGACGTGGCAAGGGTTTCTCGCAAGGAACGAGGTCCAACCTTCGGCCGAATTTCCATCGAATCTCGCGCGAAGATTTAATCGTCGCGATAATTCGCGATTCGTTCGATTAACTGCCCCGCAGCCGAGTACAGACGCGACGGGGATAGGAAAACGGATGGAGAAAAGCGGGACCGAGGACGCTCGGTGCGACGGAATAATTTGCTTTCGTTAAACGTTCGGCGATTCCATGGATAAACGGGAGAAAAAATTGCGAAAGGATTGGATGGAGAGGAAAGTCAAGGCAGAGCGTGTTTTTGTACGACAATTACGAATGTAAAGGGATGGAACAAGCGAGCGTTGCCTCGGTCTCGTTTTGTTTATTTTCCATTTATTTCACGTATTCTGCCAGCAACGGGGCTCCAAAACGAAGCGATAGAACGGCGAAGCCACGAGAGATCGAGACGAGGCTACTGATTCGTGGTACGTTCGACAGCACCCCTTTCATCGAGCGATCGAGTCTGCCGGTAGGGCGTCGTTATCGGTGCCGGGTTCACGTGCGAGGCGTCGCTGATGAATGGTCCCGCGTCTGCAAAGGCACGGTCGTCACGCAAAACGTTATTTATAACTTTGGCTTCGAACCTCGTTCGTCGGTCGGTGCGATTTTTCTGAATGAACGCGTCGCGGATCGCACCGTGAAACGACCGCGAGAACTATCGCTAATTCCGAATTTTTTCCCCCGTACTCGGAACCCGTCTACCAGCGGCAGGCAGGTTAATTTGTCCGACACGTGGCAGTAAATTAGACGAATAGAACCCGACGGATCGTCTCTCTTCGTCGCGAGCACAAACGTCGGCGAAATTTCGGTCAACTTTTTCCCCAGAGAAATGATTTAGGAATTTGCTATTCGTCCGAATGAATTACACCGACATTGGCTCATAATTCTCGCCCTTAACTCGTGCAAGCTTGCACGAACGAACAACGTGTATTCGTTGCGGGAAGGCAGAAGTTATTATATCAGTGTCCCATATGCGCAAAATTTCCCTGCAAATATTTCACAAAGCGAGGATTATAAAGTAGATTTCATCAAACTTTGTTAGACAGTTGTTAAGCTTGAGGCGTACGTAACGCGAGCGCGGCTAACGTCATTTGTTTCCCGATGTCGTCGAAATATTACACCCGGTCTGACGTATACGCCAATGTTCGAGGATGTCACGAATGCGTACCGCGATATCCGATCGGCGCGTCACGCCCGGAAAATTAACATTTGCGACAGATTTTTCAACCCCCCGGTGGTAACAGTCGCCGCGAATTCTCCGTGGCTAATCTCGCGAGCCGAGTTTCGGCTCGAACCTTGAAATATGTTCGCGGAAGAAACCTCTTCGAGAGGCTTTTGTTGCGCGTTCGAGACCAGCGCAATTTTCAACCCTCTCTCCCTCTCTGTCGATCGGCAGACCAGCTTCTGTTCGTGACGTTTCCCCGACACATTATAATATTCATGGATCTCGCGACGATACCGCTTGACAAACACGCAGCCATCGAATCGATAAAGGAAACGAACAGCGTAAACTGTCCGCGTATCGAACGCAACGCCGTGAAATTATTCTTACGGCCGATAGACAGCCAAGTGGAGCTAATCGGCAACGGGTGCCAGTATCGCGTGTGATGCCTGTCGCTACACACTCGCGTGTCCACCTCCGTCTGGTTCATCTAACAACGTGCATTAATAGCGAGCTCGACGATCGCGGCGACAGATTTATGCGAGCGAAAACGAAACTCGCCTGTGGTCCGCGCTACGTTGAAAACCGGTCGCTTTCACGGTGTCTAGGGCGCGTTGCACCGCGTAAGGGTCCGAAGGAGCAGCGCGTTTCGCGTTTTTGCTACCACGAGTAATCAATCTCGACGTCGAAAGCGGGAAACTCGGAACGAGTTCGTTAAAAACGCTTTAAACGGAACTCTTCCGGACGCGGGCAACGCGCGCGTCGCTCGAGACGTTTACCACCCTCTTCGTTTCGCCCGATCGCTGGAAGCAGTGCCGCGGAGGGAAGAAAGGGACTCGAAAGAAGGGAGTTCCGAGTTGCACGCGTCGACGCCGATATACCGATAACCGGCAACCTCGTTATTAGCTCGGTTTCCTTATTATTGCAGCATTATCAGGTACAAAGCGCATTAGCATATCGCTGTGGGAACAGCGGCGGTAGCGGTGGCTGTAGCGGTAACGATGGCGACGATGCTCGTTACATTCGCGGAGATGTACCGACGAAAAGCCAAACTGCCAAGAGGTTAACGCGACAGTCGGCGTGCTTTGCGATTTCGCGCGATCTCTCGCGACGGTGAACGGTGAAGATCGGCGGAGAAAACGGACACGCGGGTGAATCCCGAAGCTCGTCGCGGCGCTCTGAAGAGTATCGTAGATTTCGTACCTCGGTTCCGTACTCCTTGCACGCCCTGCCACACTTTCTGTCCGTGACACACAGTGGCGTACGTCGTGACCGACGCGGGCTACCCTTAACACTACACCTACGATGACCCAGCGTCGTATCGGTGAGGTTCGCTCGCGTTCGCGGCGACGTGTGTGTGTGTGTGTGTGTGCCCCGAAGCTCCGTGTGTCGAGAGGACTTTACGTGTGCGCGGACCCTGTTCGTGGACCCTCTGCGCGTTTCCACCATCACAGGAGGTGGATCGGAAGCGCGCATGCTCCCACGGCCAAGAATCACCCCAGTCAGGGTAAATCTGCCACCGAATCAAGACGTGGTGCGTGTCGCGTCGTCCTATATACCATGTCGCGCACATAGACGCGACGGTTTTCTCGGAGAAATTCATATTTCGTGCCGCGAGTCTGAAACTGTCGCGGATATGCGGAGGAATCGCGCGGTGACTCTCGTCGAGACGTTTCTCTCGGACTTGCCAGCCGTGTGAACAGTGTGAATCGTGCGCGATCGAGATTCGCTGGAGCGAAAGATGAGACGTTTCGATCAGACGATTGCGATCGAACACGTGAAACGAGGTTGAAATTATTCCCCGGGAAATGTTACGCGACCCTCTGCCCGTTTTAGGCCCCGAACAGGGTCAATTCTCGCGGAGAACTCATCCGCTGCTTTCGCGATACTTTTGACCGAGATACGCGGAGATCGCGAGTGCATCGAACTCGAGGTCCGCTAACACCGAGGACGCTGATAAAGTCGGAAAATCGAGGAGACGCTCCGCCAAGCATGGTTAACGAAGCTCCTCGAAGCCACGGATAACGTGATAAATGGCTCTCCCGTTTAATCTCGGCGTGAATATTCTTCCAAGAAGACACGACCGCGAGCAAAGGTGAACGCGTAACCATCTTGGTGCGTCCTCTCTCGACGATCGTGCGTTCTTCTCGACGCGCTTTCGAACCGGAGGAACGATTCCAAGAATCGATACCCGTGCGTTCAGTTACCAAGCCAGAGCGCGTAGATCGGAACGGAGGCAAATCGAAGCGTGCAACGGGGGCTCTGCTCGCAACGATCTACCGGAAAGATTTCCGCGACACGATTAAAGTTTTCCACGAAACGTTTCCGACGCGGGTTTTCTTTCGCGCCGTGGAGGCTGCGAGGTGCTAGTTGGAACTTTATCAACGACCACTGGTCTCGCGAGTGTGTGCGCGTCTTCGCCGGATTCACGCGCGAAGACGGAAAACGTCCTATGGGAACCGTAGCCGGGAAGGAGAGGTCCCTGGAGAATCGGGCGAGAAAGCCCGTTGCAGCCTGGAAAGCAGCGTTGCGAGGATCGAGATCGAACTAATCTCGCGCGAGCCTCGGGTAATCGAATCTCGCGGTGTAGATTGGACGAGAGTGTAACCTGACTTCCTGCGATGATAACGCGGCTGCGATAAGGATTTGCCGCGTGGTGTTGGTATGTCGGTGGATGGACGGTGCGCTGTCATCCAGTGAAGAGGATGTGAATCGCTTTAGTATCAAAGTGAACGCGCCATCAAACAATCGCGGACATGGCTTTGAGGTGGCAGGCGAGGCTGTCCATTGCTGCCATCCTCTTCATGTGTACGGAAGGTAATTATCAATCGGTATCCGAACGGTTGCGTGCAACGGAAACGACGTCGTTTCTTCGTTCGAGTCGAAGTCGGTCAGCCTAGACGGTCGGCATTCCAAGTGCATTCGAGTAACACGCGTTGCAGATCCAACAGCGAGATCTGACGGACGAGTAGAAGTCGTTGGATCGAGCCTCGAAACGATGCACCTAATGGAATTACCGGCGTACATGCACACGCGTGCGTGCTACGCGAATTTCTCCTATGCGTTATTCAAAACTCAGTAGCCGTCTGTGGCCCTGCCTTGGGAATGGAACGCGCAACCGACTGGAGAGACAGGTTCTTCTCTTCGGCGTGAAACGCGATACGATCGTCGACTGCACGAGTCCCATTAATATCGATCACCTAAACTAATTACGCCAAGTGGCGCGATGCGGCGCGCCTCAGAAACGTATATGGAAGCCGCGCGCGAACCTCGTCGAAATCAAACGCGACTATTACTCTCGCCGCGAACCGCCCCCGTGAATCCGTCGCGACGATTTCTACTTCGCGCTTCGCACCTCGTTTACCCCATTGTCGTTCTAGACCAACGACTTTCGCAATTTCGTTCGACGTTGTACACGCCCATGGACAGACTTTGTTCGCGGTCCAAGTTTAATCCGGTAAATTAAACGTTTGCTCTGCACCGCGTGACCTTACGTCGCGCGAATCTGCCTAGTTGCAACCGATTGCAACCGCGAGGATCGATTCCTCGTCC
>NW_016909723.1:1082227-1090230 GCF_001483705.2 Eufriesea mexicana
TCCCCCCCCCCCCCCCCCCCCCCGAGGAACGTCGAACATGGGTTCTAGCTCCTGCGAATGTCCCCCCCTCCCCCTTTGTCTCTCGGTTTCCGTCATTTCTCGTTATCGAACAACGAAATTATCGTCGCACCCTCGATCTTCGGGTCACGATTGCTCCGTAAACGTTGAGCTTCAACCGCGAGCAAGTAGAACCGCGGTAACTTTCCACTAACCTTAACGAGTCGGGTATTAATGCGTTCGCGATGGCTGGAATTAAACCGTGTACATCCTCGGGTGTGGAACCACTCTGCCAGGAGCAACGAGTTCTCGCCAGCAGTCCTTCCGTTGAGTTTGTCTTTCTCGGGAGTTTTTACTACCAGCCATCGTTCTCGAGACTATCATCTCCACGATGGAAATTGCACTGTATGCCTGGAACACTGCAGGCGTGTTCTTCCTTCGCTACCGAGACGCGCGTGAACGATCCGTTTAACTGGTCGATGAAAAGGAAATCGCGAATAATTCCGGCGAATCGCGATCGCTTTGGCCGCAAAGGTAACCAAGTCCGACCACCTATCGACGCTCACCGACTATCGTATTTATCGCGGAATCTCGTTAAAGTCGATCCTTCCGTCTCGTTAATTCGGACGTTTTGCAAAGTTCGTTGATACCTTCGTGATGGCGATTTAATTAAATTCGCAGTCGAATCCGTTTTACGTGGCCAGATTTAATTACGATGAAAGCGAAATATTCTATCGGTAAAGTTACTTGTTAATTACGAGCGATTACCTCATTACGCGATTTAATGATCGACGCTGACGCGGTTTCGATGTCGTCGATGATACGCAGAGAGTCGTCGCCGGGGTTGCTTCGCGAAATCGTACGGAGGTCGATGCGATGTGGCAAGAATAATGCTGCCATGAAGTTTATGCTAATAGCCGTAGTAAAATGCCATGTATTTTATGCATGTCGTTACTTTTACGCACGCCAAGCTAACTGACTCTAAACAATGCGAGTAAAACTCGTCGACGTATAATAGAATGGTGTTTCGTAAAAAAGGAGAAGCTACTCCGCCTCTTTCCGGCAGCGTGACAAAGCAGAAGGAACAAAAGATTCGCATTTGCAAAATCACGCCGAAATACGAGGTCGTCGCGTACGGGACGCGATTGTAACATCGTGTAAAAAGAAAATTTTTCCCAAAATAGTTAAAAGGCTCGCGACGTTAATAAGATTTCCGTTGCACCGAAAGAATCGATTCGGCTCCTCGTTCGATTCCCGTGGAGATCGGAAACCGACAATTCGCTAAATTTCCACGATATTCGGAAGCAAGAGAAAATTGAAAATTACGCTATGCGATTAACAGGTCTCGTCGATAGCCGTGCATTAACGACACGGTTTGTCTTTACCCGCTGAAACCGAACCGTCCACTCGTTAGGGAAGTTGAACTTAACTTCAACCTCGATATCGCACGCTGGAAAATCCCGATTTACCGTACTGGTCGTACCGCAAAGGGATATCGGGATGGTCGGATTAAGAAGGGAAATAAAACGAGAGGAAAAAAGGGATACAACGCGAAAGGGTAACTTTCGATCGAAAAAAAAAAAAAAAGAAAAAAGAAGGGAGAAAAAAGAAAAAGGAAGAAAAAATGTAATTTTCCTTGGCAGGAGGGATGGTGATTTTTCCGGTTACACCACGCCATCGAGCCGCCATCGTCTATTGGTCGCGCGCGTCTTCGTGTCTCCGCACGGTTCCGCTGGTGGCTATTTCTTTTCATACGGGCGTCCCAGACAAACACGGAACTTTTGGAAATCTTATTGTCTCGCTTCGTCGCCGCCGAGTTTTGTAGGTTTCGCTGCACGCTATCGAACTCGGTCGACGGTGGAACCATTGTGATTCCTTTATCTGGATGATAAATTGGGCTATCCCCTTTTCTTTGCTCGAGTTTAAGGAAAACGATCGCGACTGTCGCTCTGCGCCAAAGGGACTATTCGTTATGATTTTTCAACTTTCGAGTATTCCACGGGAAAGTTTATTTGCGAAACGAGCCGCGGTCCGTTTCGCGTTGCGATCCATTCACTCGATCGCTCACGCGAGCGGTAAATCTATGGCGAAGAATGCTTTTCATTCGGCCGTGGTTGAAAGGGAGGAAGATCGTTGGCGAGGATTAGCGAAATTGAAATTACCAGCGAGTTCGTCTCGCTTTCTCGAAATCCATTGTAATAACGACAAAATACATCGTTTCTCTTTTTACTCTACTCTCCTGGCGAAATCCTTTGTACGCGATCGGGGAGAATGGGAAGATGAAAAACACCGAGTCAAAGGGAGCCTGTAAAGCGCGAGATAATTCATGCCTCGGTATCGTAACGAGCAAGTTACGAATCCGTTGCCAGGGAAGCGGAAACGTGCAGCGTTCACGAGATTGGTAGCGAAAAATGGTTGCCGCGAACTTCCTCCATGGAAATCCATTTAACGTGCGCCGGTTACTTCCCATTATCCCGCTAATTTCATATTCGATGACCCCTTTCGACCAAACTTTCGACGCACTGCCCGATCGGAAAGCGTATTATTTTAAAATAACCTTCCCGGCAGAGAGCTTGGCAGGTGCTTCGTCAATCCGAGAAGTTGCCTCGGAGGAGCTAAGGAGGGCGAGAAACTTGGTTTCCTTGCAATCGTTTCATCTCGCTACTCTACGCGAAAGTATGACGAACCTTGAAATAACTTCTCGCAATAATAAAACGCCGCTTCCTTAGCGAGTTTGTCTCGGATGGGTAGGTCGGTCTAGTGGCCCGGGGCGCTGTGCTCGTTACCCGACCGGATCTTCTTCCTGCAGCTTCGAGGAAACGCCACGAACCGATGAAAGGATAAAGTGGCTGGTAATTATTTTCGCGACCCGGCAGCTTCCAGCAGGCCTAGTTTGGCTACCGAAACTCTCCAGCCGTCGCGCGATCAACCCTTCCGAACTCGTTCGACCGACGTTCGAGTCGTTTCAGCGGGAAGCTGAGGGATTTTCGAAGGACCGCGACGGAGTTGGGCGATACGCGGATTCACGGAGACACGGGGCTTGTTACCTCGAAGCTCTCGTAGAGTAGGAAACATTAAGTTCCGGCGTGTTTTAATTACGAGCCTAAGCGCGAGCACCCTCGACCCGTTTAAGCGTGGGAGCTGCTGCACTACTCTCCTGCTGCATTTCCGCGTCACGTGACGAGTGACGATAAACTCACAAAATCATGGCCGTTCCATTATTTCGCGACGTGGCCCACTTGTCCTATAATGGATACGTCGTGTCGTCGGCTCGTTTTCACGGCAGACGGGTAGAATCGACCTTTGCGCACTGGATTTGCACGAGAAAAAAGGGAACACAGGCGGATAGTAGTTCCGGACGTAGCCGGGGGTGGCTGCGAGACAAAAAAAGACGGAGGGATGCTTCGAGCCTTAATTAATTGCTTTTATCTCCTGCAACTCTCTTGGAACGCTCTCCCTTCCCCTTTCCCGCCCCTTCCGCGCCCCTTCTCCGCCCCTTTTCCACCCCTTTCTCGCCCCTTCGCTACCCCTTTTGCTATTTTCTTCGTTCTTGTTCCATGTTTCGGCCTCGCGACACGAGGGCACGAAGATACAGCTCGTCCCGAGAAAATGAAGTAACGAAATCTGATCCGAGATCGTTAACGGATGTAATAGGGCTGATACGGTGCAGGTTATATGTACGATAGATTGCGAGGATCTGCGTCCAGGTTCGCTTTAACTTCCTCAGCTGTCCCCGTAACCGCCGGCAATTTATACCCCGGAAGGCTTTTTAAAACAGATTTTTCACTCCGTGCATATTATACCCCACGCCG
Organism: Eufriesea mexicana; assembly: GCF_001483705.2. Taxonomy (NCBI): domain Eukaryota; kingdom Metazoa; phylum Arthropoda; class Insecta; order Hymenoptera; family Apidae; genus Eufriesea; species Eufriesea mexicana. The sequence continues at coordinate 1,086,037 of NW_016909723.1, forward strand.
AGTATCTCTTTAGCTTCGTAGCGTTCACGGATTTTATCTTTTCCTAGGAATTTTCGTCCTACGGTTTAGCCGAGTATTCGCAGGCATCGCGGATGTTTTACGCCATTTTCTCTAGAAACGATAATCACCCTCGAGATTAATTCGCTATTTAAGGCCGCAACTCTAACGCGCGGTTAATATATCGCTGTTTCTACTAGCTACAAATTTTATCCGCGTTTCTTTCCCCCCTCCCCTTTCTTTATTTTTTTTATTTTTTCAAATTAGCCATGCACCGTTATTGTAGCGGAGAACGTCTATTTGTTGTAGCTATAATTGCTCGGTCGGCGGAAGTTTAAAATGTCAACGAAACAAATAACGCGGTTAGAAATTGCGTAGTGATGGTTCGACCGTATAAATTACAAAAGCGTCGCGTCTTTGTTATTTAAATTCACCACCTGATTTTTACCTTTCCAACGGCGGAACGGATGGATTTAGTTTACATTTTTCACAAATATTTACGATTTTATTACCGCGTAAATAATTCGCGTTCATCGTCGGGGTTTAGAGAGCTTTATTTCGCGCCGAAATAATTCATTTTCGCGCCGAGAATTTGATATCCTCCTCGTAAATTCCCCACGGTCGTTAGTAACGTTAAAGACGTATTTATTCAAAATTTCGTTCGATTTTTATCGCCGATTCCATTATCGCCGCGCTCGTAACTGCACCCGATCCGTTCTCCCGCTAGAATCGAAGATGAATTCACGCGGGTCTGGATTATCCTGGTCGAGCATTGACTTTCCTCCCGTCCGGAGAAACCGCGTAACGTAAGCGTATCACGCTGGCATCCATCGAAAGCGTAATCGTTTTAGCAACGCAAGCGACACGGTTATGACAACCCCTCCGAATCGACAGGAATGTTCGCGTATCTTCGGCATCCGATCGCTAATCGTTTTCCTTGAACCTGACTCGACCTCTGTCGATATCGATCGTTCGTCGATCGGAAGGCATCGGCGACGAGGGAGATAACGCGAGTACGCATCGGTAATTAGATCTTGCAGGTATCGCGATAATCGGACGAGAACAATACCCGCACGAGTCTCGTTGGAGCAGTGGAACACGAGCGATCGGAACTTATCGCGGCGCATATATCAATATTGCCGGCGTTTTGCTCGCGTCTTGCTCCCATCCACAAATCATGCTCGTGGCGGCGCGCGCCAAAGTTATGCCGGTAACCCACGTACGCGTACACCGGGCTATTTATTTCTCGCAATCTGTGGCGACGCGGAAAAAAAAAAAGGAAAAAAAAATAACGCAGCCGGGCCGCATGGCATCGGCGAACGCGAGCCGAGAGACAAATCCGTGACGTGGTCACGCGACCACCGCAGCGTGATTAAATTACATTGCCTATTTGAAAGATAAGGAGAACCCCGTTATCGAACTTATTTATCGGACCGGGCGAGGTTTACGGCTAGGCTGTTCGAGAGAGACCGTTGCGGCACCTCGTCGTTGCACCCTGTGCCATTTAATTCCCTGATTTACACTAAATACGCACGTGAGCCAGCGCGATAATTAACCGCGGCCTGAAAAGAACAGCTTGTATTCATTTTTCCTGGTCGCTCGCGCCTGCGGCTGATTAGCCTGGCAAATTCCTTCGCTGCACGGATTAATTCGATCCACGCGAGGGAATTTTACTTTCAGTCGCACGGGGGGGTGGTTCAGGCTCGAGAGGAAGAGAAATCGAGCTGGATAATTCCTCGGCGGGAATTTGGCACGACGCGATGGGTGTCGGGACCACGCGATGATCCACCGTGAAACGACTTTACGGAGATCCGTTTAAAAGCCCAGGTATACCACCTTCGCGCTTTCTTCTCTCGTCTCGTATTTCTCCAGAATAATATATTTTTCCGTCTCACGGCTACGCCTCTTCCGCTCGATTCAACCGCCACGTCGTGCAGTGGTTACCTCGTCGACCGTGTGCTCTATACGTATCGCGAACACTCCATTTAATTCGTTCTGCAGTTGGACGACGACTGAGCCGAGAAGCAGCGAGTCGCGAAAGCTCGAAATAAGATCACAACTCTCGGGTAAACGATCGTTCCCCGCGAGAGGGACAGGCCGATCTAAATATTCAGATCGTCGACGGCGAGGAAAGCTGGAATCCCCCCTCGGACTCTTTCTGCTTGGAAATTGCCTTGAAATGCGGATAGAATCGGGCCGACACCGCACCCGGAGTCCCTTAAATACCTTAATCTGGCCAATGTGATTCGCGTGCAAATGCTTTCGGCCGAGGTATAGCGGTAACCGTTGTCCAATTGGGAATTTCGGACGAAAGTAATTTCGATCTTCGACACGCGACACCGACCGAGACTAACGTCGTTCTGTAGACACGAGAAATCGCGTACGTCGCGGCAGGATAAACATCGGAGGCAACACGACGCGCCTTACTCGAGAATTGCTTTGTGCTCCAAACGAGTACGGGATTGAAGATCATCCAGCGTTTAGATAACTATCACCGGGACCCTGTCGTGCCTCGGGAAACGCACAGTAGCGTCAACGTTTCACTCGCAAGCAAGACACGTACGTAGCTTACCTCGAATTACGATAGGTCTCGCGGAGTTAACTTCGTCAACCTGTGCTTGGACCGAGACTGTTTCCTTCTCGACTCCGAATCCACTCGACAACGGTTCGTTCCTTTCCCTCGAAAAAGGCTCGAAAAGACTCGGGTGATTTCGCTTTCAGACGAACGGTGGACACTTCTCCTTGGCCATCTCCCGACTAATTAAAGCGCTCGAATTAAGGACCAGCTTCGCGTGCTCGTCGATGATAATAGGGCACTTTTCGCGCGAGTATCCGCGACGAGATAACGCAATGGCGCAATATTCGCGAGTAGTCGAGGAAGAGGATGACCGTGTGGTCGGAAGACGAGTCACAGTCCGTGTCAAACAGCGGCGAGGACAGACGGCGGGTGCAATTACCAGAAGTCAGTGCAAGAGGAGAAAAAAGAGCGTGGTCGGTACGGGCAGGAGATCGACCGACGAATACGGCTTTTTCTCACCTGGCTGAAAACGAATGGGCAGCAATTTGTCGCACTTGCACTCGTCCATAAGTCATTGAAAATTGTCATTGCAATTTATCACCGACCCGCGGGAGTAATTTTATTTTCACCGGATGGAACTTCCAACGAGATCCGTCGTTATTTTCCATTAGACGCGATTTACCGGCGATAAGGAATGCTAACTGCGTTCAATCATTCTGGCAATTACGGTCATCTCGCCTTCGTCGAGTCACGAGCAAGTTTCTTTGTAAACTAGTGGAAATGTCGCCAATTTTGCTGTCCCGGTGAAATAACGTACGGTGTAAAATGTACGGTGGCGGTGATCGCCGCTCGTAAGACGGCCGGATATTCGAAATCGCGCGAATTACAAATACCGGCGATTTGAATAAAGGAATATATCAATTCGCGCAGCGGCGGCTTTGGTAAAGAGCATTCCGGTTTCCAACGGTGTGTTCGCAGTTGCTCGAAAATATTCCCGACAATTTCTCGAGATCAGGTTGCCAGCCGTAATTCAAACGAGAGATTCGATCCCGTATTTTCGAACGGAACGGGAAAGAAATTTCTATCTCCGTGAAATACGCGCATCGATGTACGCGGTATCATCATCCGCCATACTTCACGATCTATATACGGTCCTCTTGGTAACGCGAAGGAACATTTGTTTGCGTTATAGTCTGAATTTTATCAACGGAACACTCGAATAGATCATAACGTTGCATAGCTGTCGCGCGAGTATAAATATCGATGAGCTTCTGGAATAAAGACCGCTGTAGCGCGTGGATCGCGATAAATGAAAATACCGCGGGTAAATGGTTGGCGTCTGAAAGAAAATCCCCGCTCTTTACCGTCACCTAAAAGCTCCGCAACGAAATTCAACGTTTCCCGGTATTCCGTGAATACCGATGGCGCTATTCGTTCTCGCGGAACGCGAACCCCGAACCCCATCGCTCCCTTTAATTCGTCTTGTCTGTGCGACGGATCTAACGAGACTCTGGAATATAAGGTAGCGCACCGCGCGATAACCCGTTGGTGACATATTGCCGGAAAGTCGATGTTCGAAACCGGGCTGGGTAGAAGGCCAAGAGAGAGAGAGAGAGAGAGAGAGAGAGTGAGAGAGAGGGGGGGGGGGGGGGGGGGGGAGAGGAGAAAAGACAGAGAGG
>NW_016909723.1:1090359-1129522 GCF_001483705.2 Eufriesea mexicana
GGGGGGGGGGAGGTGCGGGTGAAAGAGTAGAAAAGCCAGAGAGGAGCCCCCGGAGTGCACGGAAAAGCTCGTTATAAGCTCTTGAAGCTTAGTTGTTGCTACAGAATTAATTAAAGCGAGCTGCGTGGTAAAGCGTATAAAATATCTAGAAATGTTCCCCGACTACATACTCGACGGATTTATTATATTGCTGTTCCACTGATCACTCGGCCTGCTTAAATAACACCGATAGCGGTAGTTAGGCGGAGGAAGAACGGCCAACGCGTGGAAATTCATACAGCCGTAGTCGGAGATGGTCGTATAGCAGCGTCGAAGGTATACTCGGTCGTAATTAAAGATCGGGTTAACGCGAAGGGAGTAACGATATCGCCGGGACAGGAACGCTAGTCATTGCACGAGAGGCCGAGGTAAGAGAGTCGTTTCCTCGATGCTCGGCCGATTGAAAAAGTAACTTACGCAGGAATTCGCGTGGAGAAATTAGCATAGTTGGAAAGGAGAGCCGAGGGTCCGCCGCTGTTCATGTATATTAATAACGCGCGCGCCACGGCACACGCGTTTCAAGCGGTCAGACGAGTGTATCCGACTTTTCTTCCCCGTGATGGATCACGAGAAAAACAACGTAGAGCGATACAAACCCTTCGGGCTAGACCAGCCTTTTCTTCGTCGGCCACCACCGACTCGTTCTCCATCTAATTCACTCTTAAGCCAACGTGTAATGAGCACTGATCTAATCTAATCCCGTCTAATCTCCTCCCAGCTATGGCTACAACCCGCGGCTATTATGTTTCTCGAGCAGCCAGCTATAGGAACTCCGTATACGTTTTCCTATTGAAAGTGCCCTCTATTCTTATACTCTCAGCTCTCAGACGGCTTATTTACCCGGAGATTCGCCTGCGAGTTCTCCTCTATGCACGTTCTTTCTCTTTTAAAACTTTCCGCTCTTTCTTGATACTTTGACCGACAAACAACGACGACCCGTAGCCTCGCGCGAGGAAGAACGCTTTCACGTGTGCTCTCCGGCCTCTCCTCTTGCAAAATTAGGTATTCCAGTGACACGATAAATTCATTTCGCCGTTTAAAGGAGAACTCTGGCCGGCTTTCTTTATCCGGCGCAGCGTTTACCGTTAGTTTGCGACGTCATCTATTACCCCTGAATTTTTAATCATCCTTTATTACTCGAACCCTCGGGAATACGAGCGCGAGCGCTTACCGGTTTGACACACAGTGCGACCGCGGTATACCATGTACCATGGAAATATCGAAATAAAGGAACATTGATATTCGTCGCGTGTAACAACGAAAGAGTTACAATTCACCCGTGCTCCAGCTTTCGGCGAAATTTGGAAATGATATTCGGGTTTTCATAAACACGGCGCGGCCGGGATGGTATCGAAAGAACAAGCGAATTTAATATTCCAACGCGAAATCTGATTTTCGGTGAGCGTGCAATAGCGAGACAATTTAACCTGTCACTCTCTATAACCGTAAAATAACGAAAATATACGAGTACATCGACGACCATTTAAAATCAATTATCTCGCACGGCTCGCGGACAATTTTGTCGAGTACCAAGGCCAAAACGCGTATTCCAGTGCGTTTCGTTTATCGTCGCTGCCTCCATTAGAACGCTCGTTCTATTCCCTTCGCGAATACCTCGACGACGAGAAATTGCGCGCTTTTATTTCTCGTATAAAAAGTTTATTTCTCTCTGCTGATCGGGAGGAAGTTTACTTTGATCGTAGCAACGAGAAAGATGAAAGACAAATGTAACGAGGCAGGTTCGGAAAATATAGAGGAATAAACAGGAAATAGACCGAGAAGAATGCGAGAAGGAGAAGACAAGTGGCGTCTATCTGATGGAGGAATTTTCGTTTATGGTTACAGATACGCTGAGTTTGGGGGAGCGTACGGCGGACAACATGGAACGACACGCGAGTCAGACTAGACCGCGAAATCAGTTGGTGGATCCTTCCGGCCTGAAGCCGAAGGTGGAGCCCACGTTCGACTACTCGCAAAACACCAACGTGACAGCACTAGTAGGGAAGACCGCTTATCTCACGTGTAGAGTTCGCAACCTGGGTGACAAAACCGTAAGACTTTTTCGTTCAGTCCTTGCCTCGTGATCCATCGCGTCGGTCGCGGTCGCGGTCGCGGTCGCCGGTTAACCACGCGAAAGAATCTGTACCCATCTATCGGGGATAATTTCCGATCGGCCCGGAACAATTCTTTCCATTCGAGAACTGTTTCGAACTCGCGGTGCCGAGAGGTCGCCGGCATACCGTGGAAAATTGCTTAACGTCGTAGAAAAATGCTCGCTCGCGTACGCTCCGAGTTATGCCACGGGCTTTCGACAAATTTGTGGCAAGGTAATTACGACAAAGGCCGGTGTACCGTGGACGGAACAAGAGAGGAAACCCGATCTTCGTAAAGGCCTTAGGAAAGCGATTTGCAGGAAATAATCGAGTTGCTCGAGCTCGATTGGACGTTAATCGACCTTCAAGGCAACTGGAAACTCGATTTTATCACGGCTCGCGGTCCCGACGTTGCAGGTATCGGTCGATCGAAAGTATCGACGGAAGATACTCGCGATATTCCAGTTATACCGTAGGGGATCGCGATGCTCGACGAATTACATCGCTCCGTCTTTACAACTCTTTCGCCGGGTATCTCGATCGCATCGGCCAGCAGACGCAATGTTAAGAGGCGATGAAGTTAAGAGGCTTCCGAACGAGTAGTTTCTCGGTATCGGTTGCTTTGAAACGGCAGTTTATTACGCGTTCACGCTATCACGCTCGGACATGCGTGCGAGAATCGATCGCGAGGATGAGAGAGCAGCGAGGATCACTCCTGCCGGATAGTTCATCGCTGGAACGTTTCGTAAGCGGCGGTCACGTTTGACCACTGGTAATTATGGAACAGAATTCGGGGAACGTTATCGTTGCTGGTAGTACTCCGAAGATCGTAATTTGCGGAAAATAGAGTCGAAAACTGGAGGAAAACCCGGGAACCTGGCCGACCTTTCGTCCACGTTATCGGCCTCGTTCGATCGAGCTACCTCGCAGCGTTATTAAATATTCGTTCAGTTCCTTGGGCAAGTTTCGCAGCTGCGAAATGCTCGTGGGTAAACTCCGGTTTGATTAGTAGCGAATGTAGAAAATAAAGTTAGACGGAGAGAACGAGCGCGGTAAAGATGGCCGCGCGGAGGGTGCGAAACCGCGAGGCTGTAGCTACGGGCACAACGTGGAAACAAGGCCGTTCAATTTCGGTATTTCGTAGTGTGTAAACCGTATTAAGTAAATTCATTATACAGTCAAGGGCTCGACGTACCTTAATTTCATTCGTTGTTCCGCGTCAGCCGTGAAATTCCATTTGCTCGACGTCCAAATTGCTAGGTCATACGGATTTCCTCGATACGTGATTCCCGCCACTTTGCATGCTACCTGCTCGCTATGGTCCACTCGTATTATTCGCCTCTGTGCATCTCGTCGTCTTCGTCCAGGTTTCTCCACCCTTTTTGGCTTTCGGGTAGCGGGATCCTCCGTGGACGGTATCGCCTGTAAAAATATTTATTTAATACAGATCGACATAAAAGTACTCGGTATCGGTATTTCGGTCTAATAAAGGTACAGAGGGTTGTCGGGTCTTCCCGCGACAGACTCGAGTTCACGCAAGCAAGACTTCCTCTACGGTTCTATTCGCGAGAGTGTTGCTCGACGTTCGTCGTTCATCATTTTGGACGCGTTTTCGCAGTTTCGGTTCCGTCGGTGCCCCAGCAGCCCGTCGTTTCGATAGCCAAGTTCCGAAGCGTAAAACCGCCGCTATTTCCGCGCGGTAACGTCGCGGCAGACAGTCGCTGTGAGACGTAAACTTCTCGGAGTAAATACGCAAAGTGGTGCCAACGTGGACCGCTCGTGCAGTTACACGAGGATTCAAAGTCACCGGAGACAGCTGTCTTTTCCGGTTTACCTCGGAGAATGAATTGCAGAGAATACGCGAGTATCGGCGAAGCGGCGAGACACCGAGGATTCGCGAGCATCCCGCGAGCTTTCACGCGCAAATCGCCTTTCATTGCCGAGTACTAATCGTCGTTGGTATTATACACTATAGCAGCGTTTCGTTTAGAGTTTACCCGTGACACGACAGGTCGACGAACCGATAAAATTTATCGTCCACGTCCGCTCGCGTAATCCGCGGTTTTACGACTCGAGTTTCCACGCGGACGTGAATTCTTTGCTAACTGGTCGACTTTGGGAATAATAGCGATCCTTTCCGATAGGGTTAAAGGTGTTGGCAATTAACGTGGAACTTTCTCGCTTGGCCACTCGGAGAACTTCTCGGCGGGCGAATCGCGAGAGGGCGAAAAAATATCCGCCGAGTCCCTCAAAGGGATCGCCGTTCGTTCGAAGAGTAATTAAAAGAATTTCAATCCAGATCGCCATGGTATTAGAGGAGAGGGTAGTAGACGGAAAAATCTACGGGACTTTTATTAATGTTCGATTAAACGCGAACACCCAAGCCATGCTTCGGTCTGGCGCGTTTCAAGCGATTCGAATTGCCCGGCCGGATGAGTCGGTCATCCGATTACCTTTTCCCTTTTGCGCTGCTAATAGTTCTTCGATGGAAAAGTCAATTTCTCGCGCCAAAGGTTACGAAATAATTTCTTCGACCTCGTTCTCCGACTTTCATCGCGATCCGTCAAAGCCGGGGGTATCTCTGCTGATCTCTGATGAAGATTACGCTGGATTACCTCGCGAGTAGGACAATTGCTATCCAGCAACGGTATTAATAATAATGGGAAAAGAAAGGAGAAGAAGCAGGCAAATCGCGTGGTTTATTCGAATCGTTCTTTCGGCGACGTTACTTCGGGGAAAGGACCTCGAATCGAATCCCGGGTGGAAAAGCGTAGATGGAATCGTTTCGTCCCAAAGGGGTTCGTAACCGGCGCGTGGTCTTTGAAAATCGCGGCTCCACTCACGGCCGCGACGAAAGCTCTGTTTCACTGGAATGAAATTTTTCTTACCAGTCGGTAAGAGCCGGCGAATCGTGCACCGATCGTTAGCCGTTCGTCCCGGTTACTTCGCCGATGGCAGACTTGCCGCGAGTTTACCGAATTACTCTCCCGTTGTCGGTAAGAGCTCGGCAACGGCGAGCACGTGTACAGGGCTGATGAAATTACCGACGTCCCCGAAGACGTCAAAGTTCACCGAGAGCCGAAGTTTAAATGTGCCCATCGTCGAAACGAATTATGTATCATAGTCGGGCCGCAAAATTCTTGCGAGCAACGGAAACTGGGCGGTGACAAAGTTTCTGACCTCTCACCGCGGATTCTTGAAATATTTAGCACGGCGACACGGCGAAACCTATCCGAAATATTGATCGAGCAGCGACGTTCATCGCCCCACTGCGCGATTTCCCAGAATTTTTGAAAGATTTCCCAAAGTTCCAGCGCGAGCTTGCAATATTCAGCCGACTCGATTCTCCAGCGACTCGTTCGCTGGCCCGTAATTTTAAGACGAGTCGTAACGCGTTAATGCCCGTATCACGCGTCGCCCGTTCGTTAAAATTTCACCCCCGTGGTACCGCGACACGGTTTCCACGATATTCTCACGCCGCTTCGCCTCCCGAGGCGAACGTAAACGTATCGACGACGAACCGCTTCGAGTCGCGCGGAAATCGCGTATCGTTCACGACTCGCGATTCAACTCGCTCCTCTGCCGAGTTCGTTATAACGCGGTCTGTTCGATCTTTCCCGATTACCATCATTCACCCCTCTTTGAAATTCCGTTTGCAAAGGTATCCTGGGTGAGGCACAGGGATATTCACATTTTAACGGCAGGGGCGTATACCTACACGAGCGACCAGCGATTCCAAGCGCTTCACATACAAAATACAGGCCCAAATAGCGAGTGGTCTGAATGGACTCTTTGCATAAAGTGGGCGCAAGGGAGAGACCAGGGACTCTACGAGTGTCAGATCTCCACTATTCCCGTCAAGTCGCACCAATTTCGCTTGAACGTCGTCGGTAAGTTTCATTCACCGATTAACATTTCACCGATTACGCTTTCCACTCGGATTTTAACCTTCCCGCGTCCATCTCTATCGGAATCTTTCGACTACGTACGCGGAAATGGAACGGAAGAGAGGCGGAGCTTTCTATCGCATTCTCCTTACACGGCGCATTACGTTCACGTTTACGGCCTACGACGAGAATATCCGAGTAGATATTACCGGTCGTCACCTTGAAATCGCGCGCCTCTCGCAGAAGCTCGCAGAAATAATGCACGCGCTCCGGGTTGCCCCGACGTCGATTGCTCTCGAAACATTTTGTAAAATAATGATCCAGATGTATTACGGGAACCGCTCGACGACCACATCGAGTCGTCCATTAACGTCGTCGAGGGAGAAACTTGCAAATCTAATTTCGGAGAGCGCGACGCAGTCAAAGCCGGTCTCGTTATTTCGATTACAATGACCTTGGTCTTCGATGAAAAGCTTTGGCTCGTTAGTATCTCGCGAATGGGTAAAGAACCCTCGTTCCTCTCGCTCGCGCGAATATCGTTTTCGAGAGGCGGCGTTTCGCGCTTTCTCGCGACAACTTTCGTCCCGTTTCGTGTAGGCACACGAGAACGAAGAAAGGATGGAGTGGGTAGAGATGTCCGAGATGGCGGAAGAGAGAGAGAGTGGCGAGAGAGGAAAAAGATGGTCGTTCTTTATCGCAGTTCCGACAGCGACGATACTCGGAGGTCCGGACCTGTACGTTGGCGCGGGTAGCACGATAAACCTGACGTGCGCCATACACTTCAGCTCGGAGCCACCAGCCTACATCTTTTGGTACTACAATGAGAAGGTTTTGAGCTACGACAGTCCCAGGGGCGGCGTCTCGGTGATAACCGAGAAGGGTGGCGACGTCACCACCTCTTGGCTCCTTATCCAGACGGCGCAACCCTCGGACTCTGGGGAGTACAGCTGCAAACCCAGCAATGCCAATACGGCGTCCATCAAAGTTCATGTCCTAAATGGTGAGTGTTTACACGCGCGATCGCATAACCTTACGACCCGACTCTCGTTCGTCCAGCGTATAGTCAACCACGAGACGCTTCCGGTCCATCCGGAGGCTTCTTTCGCCGCGTAAATCACCGGTCTCGCGGACAAACGCGGTATCCAGCACAATAAAGGCATACTACACCTCGGATTTCGATATCTTCCTCGCAGCTTTCGCTGTTCGCTAACGCGTTTTCCATCCATTCGATGTTTATGCCCGTCGTTCCCAAACGGGATAACGTTTTTTCGAAGGAACGGTTTCTCGGCGTTTACGACGCAGCGAGTTATTCACGACAGGAGGAATTTTAACATGGCGAGTATGAGCCGCGGACTGAGGAAATGTCCGCGACGATTCGCGAGCGAGTAATAAAGGCGAAAAACGAAAGGGAAATAATTTGAGCGCTGCCCATGGGTGAAGCCATGGTTGACGTTGGTAGTAAGTAAAACTCGGCTGCCGACCCGAAACGAGTTTCACGGCTGATTCGAGTATTAAAAAGGACCATGTTGGCGAACTTTCGACGAGGCAACGGGGTTTCATCGACGAACCCGGAACAGAAATTTCACGAGCGATCGTTCGCTTTTGCATAAACCGTTTCGCCTGCACGTTCGCCTAACCCGTTAATTTTCTCGCGAACCGGCTTCGTCGGTGTGTTAATTCGCGCGTTTGTTTCCGTTCGTCGGCAGCTGGAAAATTTCGGCGAGTATCGCGTGCACCTGTCCTCTCCCAGATTTCCCCGGCATCTGGGTCCTCGCAATCAGCCTATCAGAACTTGGCAATTACGCAGTCGCCAAGTTTTGCATGTTTATTCAGCGATGTTCTCACGGAGCAAACGAGTTTCAGCGTGGCGAGAGTGTTTGCCATCGTATTCGCCGTTTCTCGATAGAACGCCATTCCGCGAAATAGTTTCGCTGATGCAAATTTAAACAAAATTTTACAAATTTTCCCAAAGTTCGCGCGCTGCTCGACCCTCGCGGTATTTTCCGTCGATTAAAGCGTCGGTTGTTCCGTTTCCCTCGAAATTTCCCCCGTGTTCCCCGTGTCCCATATCTCCCGTAAATATTTATCCGTAATTGGAGATATTTACGTGCACCGGACTCGAACAAATTTATCGGTATATCGAAAATTCTTGCTCGAGGATGGGTCATCGATGTCACGAGTCGCGCGATCGTGAGTCGTTTTACGGCGGTCAATAAGGGACGTCGATCGCCGACTACAAATTTCTGTCCATGTAAATTACGCGGATTCCGACGTTCCCGGGTGAAGGAATTCTTTGAAAGTGGCACGAACCGGACGAAAATCTAGGGGAAATTGCATTTCAATCCGTCGCATAAAATACCCCGGCAGCCGCGGGCGTCCTTTAACGAAGAAAGAAGCAAAGAACGGAACTTGGACGCGGTCTCCACCCTTTCGGAGGCCGCGCTGCTGGTCAAAGTGCCATTCAGCGAGAAAATCGCGGGAGGAAGAAAAAAATTTCGACTTTCCTTTCAATCGACCGTTTGCAAACGCCGGGATGCCCCGATTAAAACCACTCGATACGATTTCACCGACCAGCACGAACGATTTGGATATAACCCTTTGACAGTTTTCCATGTATTTCCTCCACGAGCAACGCAAACAATCTCGCCAACGTTTACCCCTAAAATACCGCGTCTATCGCGAAAAACTCGTTTTCCGTGCTCGAAAGCTGTTCGCTTTTTTAGAGCCGGGCACACGAGATGTACAGCGTCGCGTGAAAACGTTTCGCGAATAGAAATTCCACGAAGAAGGAGAAAACGGTTTCACTCCTCTTCCTATCTCGAAGAGTTGCACGGTGAGCGTTAAGCGAGGCGAAGAAATTTAGTCGCGCAACAAACAGCGTACGGGGTACGTAGACTGTTCGTAATAAGAGGTATCGAGGTTCTCGGATGCAAAACATACATCCGGTTCGAGTGTAATCAAAGCCGTTTGATCCAGGACCCTGATTCGCCACAGGCTGACTCGCAGGATTGCGGAAACTTCCGATATTAATTTAACGGGAGAGCGTGGGATGCGTGGCGCGAGAAGATGGAACAAAGCATTCTGCGCGCGACTACGTGTCCCGTCCTAATAGCGATAATAAGAAGTTGGTTGACTTTGACGCGAGACACGGGACGGGTACCGAGAACGTGCTCGCGAAGATGAGATCTCGTGGCTTTCTGTTGCAGGCGAACGACCAGAGGCGATGCAGACCGGAACGGCGGGACCTATTTTATCCTCGAGCTGTCTTTTGGTGTCTCTGATCATTTTGTACATATCGTCGGTGTAAACGAACATCGAATGAAACGAACAGCCGTCGCCACGACGTCTCTCGAACAGAGTTGCACAGTCTGTCGAGGCTCGCGTGCGCGCGAAAACCGCTCCGCCATTTGCACCGATCGACTCGCGCGAGTTTCGCGCGCGTATCGAGCGATGTCGTGCTCGAGCTATCGAACGTCGCGAACGAAACGCGAACGAAACGCGACCAATCGACGACTCGTTGGCTTTCATCTCCGAATTCCACCTTCGATCGTACGTTTGTACCTGTCAGCGTGTTCCATTCGCGTTAACTTCGATCGTCGCTGACCCAACCGAAGACGGAGAGACTCGCCGCGGTCTCGTTCCAGACGCGAAACGAGATTTCGCTGGACGAGCACATCGGATCTTCCCGAACGATTCGCCGCAGTGATCGCGAACGCGCGCGCGTCGTCTTTTCCTCGGTCGGTCACCGATCGATCGCGAGCGATCTGTACGCGATCCCGACGAGGGAACGATCGAACAAGAGACGCGAAAGGAGACGCGAAAGAAGACGCGAAAGGACACGCGTGGCGCGTTCTCCGGAGAATCGAGATCGACGCGTACGCGTGTTCCGAAAAGAGAGCCGGAAGGCGCGGTATGTCGATGGAACGGCGTTTAATTAAGGGAAAGTCGACGCTAATACCGAAGACGATGGGCGACGGTCTGGCGAGAAAGAGTTGGCGCGGTTCGTCGAAGAGAAACCAGAGAGGTTTCGATAATCCGTAACGAGAGAAACCGATTTACGAGTGGCGTAAAAGCGAGAAACAACCGTCTCGCGACACGCTTTACGACCGGTGGAATATTCGAAATGCGAGATGCGCGAGGCAACGTTCACCTGGGGATAAAACGTGACGCGGTTGCGAGATCTCGCGGTTTCGTGACACGCCGACAAACCGCGACGAAATTATTACGCGAGTAATCGAGAGGTCTCGCGAAGAAATCGAGAGATACTCCGAATCGATTAATCGCTAACGTGTCCCGAACGTGCGTACGCGTGCACGAGTTAGGGCGAAAAATATCGCGGTTCCGCGTGACAGCTACGGGCGTGCGATACGAATGTTAATATCTCGGAGCGAGCGCATTACGGTCACCGCGGTCGGTTACATGCATCATTGTCGCGTGGCGGACGAAAAACGCTCGCAAATCTCTTCCAGCCGATTAACAGTCAGAAATGCAAACGTTTCGCGATTGAAAACAATTACCGGAAATTATTGTTACCGAGCCGGTCGAAATAATCGTCGCGCTTCGAGCAAGCGGAATTCGCGTCGACCGGTCGCGTTCTAATTTTCAAACGTTTACGATGCTCGTTTATCAAGCTCATCGATTCGCGTTTGTCGGGAAATATTCGATAAATTTACCCAAGCGATTTTTACCTCGTCCCGTACCGATCAATTGCGGGCTTTTAAACGATATCGTTCGTTGCGTCGCGATTACCGATCGAGTTCCATCGAAAATACGTGAATGAGATTGCACGATGTCGCGACGATAGTCGGACGCGTGAAACTACGAAAGCGGAATCGTGACACGGGGCGTCGCGACGTCGACCGGGTGAACGCGAGCGTATCGACTAAACGGGAAAGCGAAAGACAGCGCGGTGTTCGGCGCGCGACTACAAAGGATCTATGTAGCTGGAGTTTGGAACGGAGAGCCAACACAGCTGGCAGGCAAACTGCGACGCGAGCGGCCACGTTGTGCTCGCCAGATCTGTCCGTTTGTCGTTGGTTCAGCGGGTATTAGCGTCGACCAGCAAACACGAGAACCTGTACATAGCGTCTGTATTATAAATCGTGGTCGGGTGATGATAGTTACACGCCGACGACGCGAGCGTAAATACGTGCAGGCGCGTTGCGCGACATTTCGCCGCGCCGAGGCGTCCGTGCTCTCTCTCACCTGAGCACCGGTCTGCTGGATCTAGTAATCGCGTTTACCGCGTGGAAACGAGTTTCGCGGCCGGAGTGGTTCCGTGCCAACGACCCGCAAACCGTACGCGCGAATCTTCGCCCGCATTCGTCGTTGCGGCACGATTATCGAACGCCGGGTGATCGCTTGTCACGGATTTTACTCGCCAGCGAAATGCTCCACGACGAAACGAGAAGGCGAAAACAGAAACATCCACCCGGAGCGACGATTCCGACGTACGAGCCAGCGACCACGGTCTTTGCTTCTCTTTCCACGCGATCCAACAGCTTCGATCACGCTTGTCCGTCGTTCCTTCCGCTCGATCATCCGCGAACCCGTCTACTGCCAACTTTTAAACCACTTTCTCCCCAGCCCCACCTTTTTACTACCGTGTACATTTCTCCTTCCTTTCAAAGGCTTCCCAGTCGACACTGCGTACGTCAAAAACGCGCGACATCGTTGAAAAGGGCCGCCGTCACGCGTCTCTTTCACCACGCGCTCAGATTCCCGGATCATCGAGCTGGACGGATCTACTACAATCGCGACAGTTTTTACTTTCCATTTGCGTGTGTTTCGATGTGACGTGATCGCGGATCGTTCTCTCGCGTCCAACGCCAATCCGATGCTCCAACCCTCACCCGCACTTTCGCGTTCCTAGCACGGTGGCGGATCTTCCTCCAACTCGGATTACGTGCGCGCGAATGGTCGAAAGAGTCGAAAGGGATCGAGACGGCCATCGAATAACGGAGAGAATGAGAGAGAGAGAGAAAGAAAGAAGAGACTAGCACCGAAACTCTCGACCGAAACCGGTCAACGTTCCGGAAGTTTTTCGAGGGTGAAATGGAAGTTGGAGTCGATACACGTGCGGTCGACGAAACGGAACGTGGCCTCGCACGCCTACACTCCGCAGAATAATTGCGTGGACCTCAGGGGGAGCAAAGTTTCCGGATTTTTCTTCGCTTTCAGCGGAAACTACGCGAAACGGATAGGTCGTGGTCCATTAAGCAAGATCGCAGAATCGATCTTAACCTCGCGAATCGCGTTTACTTTCTGCGCGTTCGCCAGTAACCCAACGATACGTTATTTCCGCCTCTCCTTTTTGTTCCTCGTTGATCGATAACACCGTTTTCTAGCTAACTCGCGAAATCCCGTTACGTTCTCCATCGATCCCCCGCAATGCTTGATTCGTTTTACGCAGACGAAATCGCTGCTGCGAGTATCCCGATTGGAAAATTAGTTTTACTTACCTACGTCGCGTCGACGCAGCTGTGACAGGTGGCGAATCGTGCCGAGTCTCGAACAATCTCTGGAAAAAGGAAGGAAAAAGAAATTAACGGGTGGAAAGAATTCTCCGAGGACGAGATGGAATCGGCGCGAGGAAAGAAATCGAGCTGTTCGCGCATCCACGTTTCCCGAGTTTCTCTGTGTCGAAACATCGCGATTTGCGGGTTTTATGAAACGCGAAACGCGGTAAACGGTTGCATCCCGCGTCGGAATGAGAGGGAAACGGAAAGAAAGGGAAACGCATCGGAACAAACTCCGGGTTTCGTCCGTTCCGACTGGACAAGCTCGTCGCGAATCGAATTCCGCCTACGAATAGAATTCGATTCACGGGTTGTCACACTCCGCTGGCCGGCTTCGATTTTGCTCCCCTGACTGTGCACCAATCGCTTTGCCCTTGTGATGGCCACTTTGTTCCGGTATCCGCGGCCTTTTAGTCTCTCCGAAAGGAAAAGTGTCGTTGATGCTCCCGTTGGGAAGGAAAAAATGCGGAAAAACGATACGAGTGATCGCGTTTCCGCGTGAAAAGGGGAAAAAGTCGAAGAAGTGTTCGCTTTCGGTTCGTTCTCGTTCGGCTCTCGTCCGATTCGACTCGCTTCGACTCGCTTCGACTCGCTTCGCGATGCGCGCGTTACCGCGTGCACGAAACGCCGACGGACTATGCCGATTAAACGAAAAGTTCGAGTATCGCGAGGTACAACGAGGCGTACATTCGACGAGGCGAGCGATTACTCGAGTGTTTAAGGAGAAACGAGTATAAAGAAAATGGCGCGTGGTGTGCACACTCGGCAGCCGGTAGCTCTTAATCGACGATGCTGAAAGCGAGCAAACGAATCAACGAGCGGGAGAAGATAAAAAAAAAGAAAAAAAAAACACGGAAGAATCTGTAATCGCAGTGATATCGTTAGATTAGATAGGTATATTATTGTACATACTATAACATTACGATGTTTAATAAATAAAAACGTTGAAAGGAAAGGCACGAGAGATGTTTCGCGGCTTTTTCACGGAGGAGCCGCGTTGCCAGCTGCCTATGTTCCCTTGCTTTCATAGATTCACCGACCGGTTTCTTCGAGCCGAGCCTCTGTTCCTTTGTCGCAATTTCTACCTTTCAGGTCATTCCGTGAAAACGAGCGGATCCCGGAAGACAGACGGTAGCTTTTTCACAGCGCGCCCTCCGTCGAGGAGCCTTTATTCGGACTTATTTCGAGCCGTCTATGATCCTTTATCGCGGCCGCGCTCCCTTTGCCGCTGATAAGTAACCAACGAGCATCAAAGGACCTCGTTGCCATCGGTGACACCCTTTCACGCTGTATTACTGCCACGTCGATGCATTCTCCGTCCGTCGTTTCCGTTAACGACTTCGTAATCGGAACGAGCCGGTAAATATCGAAACGAGCTCTCCGACTCGCGCCTCTCCGCCGCCGCCGCTCTTTCCTCTCGAAAATTCCCTCGCGTACCCGCGCGATTACGTCGCGACCCTTGCTGTCGAAACGCGGCGCGAGCCCGCTTCGTTTCCGCGTCGCGACTAGTTCCGCTCTCGCGTCGGTTGAAACCGCAAGCTCGACGGCCGCCGGTGAATTTCATCGATCGACTTGTTAATGCGAACTTTTACAACGGCATAACGGCTAGAAAAACTTGGCACATTCATTAGCTCGTACTACACCGCTAGTTACGTGACTGACTCGCAGTTTGCCAATTAACGGCTCAAGCATTTCAACGAAGGAAGGCGCGTAACGTTCATAATTACCCTGATTACGCGCCCGACACGATCACGCCACTTTTTAACGCGATTCCTTATCACGACTGTTGATCACGAGGAAACACGTCTCGCACAGGTGTCGGTTGATATATCGTCGTTAATCCTGCTTCGATCGAACGTCGGGAAACGTGGTCGTACAATAGCGCGACGATCATGTTCGCAGAAATCAGTTATACGTAAATACGTTGTCTCGCGGAATATCTCGATGACGGTTTTATTTTAAACGTCGCTTAAATATCGCGCGAATATACGCGTATCGTTTGCAACGGGGGCTGGAAAAAACCGGATATTGTCGATGAAAAAAAAGGAAAAAGAAAAAAAAGGAAAAAAAGGAAAAAAAATGGAGAAAGAAGCGTGGAAAATGTGAAAAATATTTTCTAAAGCCTTCTTGGAAACTAGCGATGCGCGGGCATTTTTTCGCGTTCATTGACCGACGATATTCTAGAAAGAAACACGCGTGGAAAAATGCTCGTGACACGGAACCGCGAAGTCGTAATGCCGCGAAACTATGGAAATTGAAACTTTAAACGTCACGATACGGTTCGTCGGTTCTTAATAACCGTGAACTGGCGGTGCTCCAAATTAAGGCTAACTGGCCGCGGACAAGACATCTTTTACCAAGTTTCACCACGGCTGAAATCCACTGCTCGTGGCGCGCTGTTTTCCTCGGGGCTGCAGAAGATGGTAAAAAAAGCACGGAAAACTGTGTTTTCGGGACAGCCGAAAGGAAGAGAAATCGGTCGAGGAACAAAAGAACTGGTAAGTACTAACGAACCACTGGAGTTCACGCGCATCGGACCAGGTGGAAAAAATTTCGCCAGGCGTTCGATTCGCCTCGCGCTCCAAACTTTTGCCCAATTTCTCCCAACCATTTTCACGAGCACGCGCGAACCCCAGCCCGCGTTCGACTTCAAATTCCACGCGTTCCGTTTTCGACTCTCTATTAAAAGTAATCGCGAAACGATCGAATTTTCATTCAACGTTTTGGCCATTCGTTTCGAACTAGCTTTGTTGGAAAAAAAAAACAGAGAAGAAGATAAGAGAAAACGCACAGCCGCGATTCGTCGCCAAGTCCTTCTCGTTGGAATTCCTAATTATCCGCGATATTAATTGCCAACCCTTGCATCGCGTCTCCCGCAATCTCGAGTTCTACATTCGTAATGCGCGTCTTTTTTGCTCCTAAGAGATGGCGCACATAATGAAACGGCTGCCGAGAGGGAAGCGACACTCCACTCGCGGCTTCCAGCTCGCATTGACCAACCCGCGAACCAGCGACACGTAGAGACCAACCGAGATAAGTCGGACGCCAGCCATCGTCGTGGACGAAGGGGTTGCACGATCGCTATAGCGCGCCTGGTCGACCACCGAAAACAAGACTGCCGAGAGTTTTTATCGCCCGCAGCATCGACCACGAGAACACGTGGAGGTGAGTGGAATTCGATACCTGCGTACTTCGAAACCTGTGTACATTTCTGCGGGTGTTCTTCGTGGTCGGATTAAAAAGCGAACACGCGACCAAGTTCGCTTCCAGTTCGTCCTCGACGTTGGAAATTTCGGTTGTCGTTTCACGTTCGTCTTTCCAACCCTGCGTCTGACATACGAGTGGAAGAGAAATCAATTTGCGTCTTTCTATGATCCGCGGTGCCTGTAAAATTGCGTCCCGCTTGCGTTCCGTTCGAAACGAAATAATAGCGGTTCGTGTTCGAACCGAACGAGATTTCGAAATAACCCGACGTGTCTCTCTCTGAAATTCTCGGAGCGCGAAGAGAATTGCGCGCTGCTGGAATAACGTATTCGGTTTTGCCGAGTATCTCGTTGTTAAAATAACTAGGAGCCATTCCGGGTTTTCGCCGGCGAAGGAAAACCAGGCCTTTAGAGTTCGCGCGGAACGCGGAACCAACGTCGAACGTACGACCCAGTAACGATCGTCGATCTGCCGCTACAGAGTTAGGAAAAATTGGTAGCTGGAAAAAAGAAATATTTAATTTCCTCTTCTAAAGAGGTCGAGCGAGAAACAGCTTTTCTCTGCTCGACCGCGCCTAGTTTCATCTCCGTCCACGCTGGGAGATCTCTTTGTCCCGATTGCAAGGACGACGGAACAGCGCGTTTCAGCGCTAGAGTTGCCCGGAATTTCCAAGCCAACGACGAAAACGGTATCGCGACCTGTAAACGTCCTCCGAATATATCTCGTATTTGCACGTCGGACTTTACGCTACACGTGCGATGCGATGAAGGGTGAAGGAAACCGCCAAAGAGTTCTGGGCAGAGGGATGAAGGGGTAGGTGAAGAGACGGGTGGTGGGTCGGGGTAGAAAAAGCAGTGGACGAGCTAACGTTCCTGTAAAACGACACGTTCGTGTTGGATGCAGGTTAAAGGAGAAAGATAGAGGCTAGAGATCGAGGGGGTGAGAAGACGAAGAGGGAAGATAAAGAAGGGGCGAAGCGGCCAGCGTTTTATAGTCTCAGCTAGATGGTCCGGAACGTGGTAGGGAAATAAAAAGAACTGCGAAGGAACAGCGGCGGTAAGGGCGAGGGGCAGGGGTGGGTGCTAGACACGTTACAGATACCCTTTTTCCATTAAACCCTTTCTTGACACCGACGAATTTACCGTTCTCGAAGAGTAATGTGGTCACGGATAGTCGAGGATTCGCTTTTTGCTCCGACCAGTCGATCGTATGCCTCGGTATCACATATCAGAGACGAGGACCTCGTTGCAGTTTTCGACCGGATGTCGAAAGGGGTTCGATCCGTGGTTTCGTTAAAATTGCACTCGAACGGAAACGGACGTCCGTGTGGACTGTTAACGCGACGTTACCGAGCTCGTTACCCAGCGAATCGGCCAATTTTAGCAGACAAGAGCGCCTGGTAATCGAGAAATCCGGATAACGTACGTACCGATAAATAACGCGTGGCGAGATGGTTTAACGCGCGAGTTCGGGTCTTAATCGATGATAAAGCACGGCTGAGAAGATCCAACCGATGACGAATCGGTTATCGTTGAACCACCATCGTCTCGGGTTGCTTCCAAGCCACTGTGAATCATCGTTCCGAAGACCAATCGGCCTGTTTCGAAACTCCAATTATGGCACGAGCTTCGGGAGTTTCCGGTGACACACGACACGCGCGATACCGGTTCCGTGCCGCTCCAGTTTCCTCGTCGCAAACTTTCTTTCGACACCTCATCCAAAGCCCTTTAAGCTTACCCGTAATGAGTCCGAGAAGCGAGAGATCGTTAGAATCCAATATAGCCTGGCTGCATCCCGCAAGTTCGCGCCCCAACGAGACATCGCGACGCGTCGACGCGTTATCGCGTAAATAGATAGCTGTTTTGCTTCTTAACAGCTCGGCTGAAAATCACGGCATATTTCGACGCATCGATCCGATTGGAGACTACTCAAAAAAAAAAAAAGTCCGTGGTTAACGGACAATTCGAACGAAACGATCGAAACGTTCCCGCGATTGCGGCAGAGATTTCATTCGGACCGTGATTTCGCGTTCTCTTAATCATAATACCTTGATAATTTACTGCGGCGCTCCCAGCGTCGGTTAAAGTACGGATTACAGAGTGGTAGCGCGTCCAGCGGATTAGAAATGTAAACAGTTATCGTTCTCCGACCAAAATTCAATTTCCACCGTGCTCTCGGGGATGATGCTCGTTCGCGTAACTCGCGTCGAGTGCGCGGGCTATTCCTTTTATCGGTGCACTTACAAAATTTACATATTACCGCGGCATCCTTTAAAAGTAACGCTGATAATGTTATGTACCATCGCGCCGCGCTGTGCACCGCTCACTCAAGAAAATTGGCTATTTTTCTGCTACGGGGAAAAAACGGAGAGCATGACGGAGAGAAGAAAGAAAGTGGGAAAGAAAGTAAAATATAAAGTGGAAAAAAGCGATCCATTCGGTTAGCTAATAACGATCCCACTCTTCCATTTAGCTCCGCGAGAGTCACGACGAGATGGAAGACGAGACGATGCGCGAAACCGGGAATTATAACTCTGCGCGATTTCAGCGGGTTCCGGGTGCTGGAATTTCGGACTAATCGGCGAAGCCATTTCCCGGGGGTGACAATTATGCGGACAGTAATTAACCGTGGATAATAGCAGGAGGAAAGGCAGCCGCGATAGGAGAACACAGGGATGGTCTCGCGATTAAGTTGTACATGTACAGGTCGAACGGGTTACACGAACACGGAGAGCTCTAGCAGACGACGCGCTGTAACGACGATAAGCGTCTCCAATTAACGATTCAAATCAACCGTGAGAAATTGGCTCGGAGTTGAAATTTCCACTGGTAGCGTGCCCCGATCTCGGACCGGTCCAAGGGGCGAGACGGGAAAAGAAAGAGAAGTCGCCGGGAGCGGTGCTTGTTTGCGAAATTTGTCTCGAGTTTCGATCGTTCGGGGGTAAGGTAGTCGCAGGCTACCGACCAATGCGATCGATACGTTCTAGCCTCGTGACCGGGGAACTTAAATTACGGATTAAGTTCGAATGCAGGCTTAACGCGGCGCGCACGCCTCGAAAATTTATTCGTTTGGAAGTTCGCCATTGGCGACGCAGCACTCCGCGATCCTCCAAGATTATTCGCCCCCAATGGAGAATCACTTCGTCGCCTGGCTCTGTCCTCTTTGTTTGCCAATATTTGCATTTTAAGCGATCGATCCGACACCGGGGCTATGCCCGAATCTTATGAACCTTGGACCGGCTAGGTTGTTAAGGTAATGAGAACTCCACGCTTTTAATGCACTGTTGCGCGGATCGTCGGCGAATTCATTTCGTCCTCTATTATCAGATTACACGGGTATATAACTCGAGATGTATCCGCTCAACCTCGCCAGCGCGGATTAAATCGTTGGCTCGCGTATTAAGTTCGACTGGATTTTCGTTACTCGGACTTGTAATGGAAAATTAATGTCGGAATGAGAACCGTTAAAATCCTTGGGTACAATTGCCGGCGTGTAATCCGATGAAATTATCTTTCTTTTCGTCCAGAGAGTATGTATAGCTTTCGGCGACAACGCTACCCCGTTTCGCAGATACAACGACGGGAACCGAATTCGTTGTCGGAATCGATGAAATCTACCCGATCGTTATTCGTAAAGTAGGGCCACATTTCATCCTCGCGACTGTCCTATTGTTCTATGCGACATAATTATTATCTCGCGAAATCGAACGAAATTAACCGAGGGAGGGAGTACTCGGCGGAAATATATAGGTGCGTCGTTACAAAATTTCCAAATTCATCCACGTCCAGCACAGGAACATTTCGATTAATCGGTGAATTAACATTCGTATTTTCGATATTTCTAATTAAAATGCACGCGCACGCCGCGGATAACGAAGTAATTGCAGGTTCGCTATTAAAATTCAGCATATCAAAATTTCGGGAAGGAAACGCGTGAAATATGTTATCGGTAGCAGCGGGCGATCAAGTTTGTTAGCTTTCACACTCGCTTTAATCGACCATTTTTCCCCTGTCAAGAAAGACCCTTCAATTTTCACAATTTATCGGGCAAACTAGTACAGGTCGACTCGAATTTTGACAATGTCGATAGGTCCTATGGCTACAAACGGAAGTAAAAAGAAATTGAAATAAAGGTCGATTGGAAAAGTGCTCTGTTACAAACGTTCAATGGAAATTGTAAAAATACGAACTGCGACATAAAGGATAGAATAAAATGGAGAGCGTAATCCACTGGTGTCGTCCGATTGTTTGATACGGGGCTAGATTGTCCTGTGCAAGTAGTACGAGCATACGCTAGGCGCGACGTCATCTTCCATTCTCATATATGCTTTCACGCTTTGTCCAACCAGACGAGGCAAAATGTAAGGTTACTGTGCGTGATCGACGCGTGTGCAGGACACGAGTTGTTCGCAAATTTGCCTTTAAATGCAAAACAGAACCTACAGTAGCGTAACGAGAGAATATATTGCCCGCGCAGAAGAGGAATTTCGCGTTACGCGAATCCTTACGGTAGCTTGGAAAAGTTGGAAATCCGTTCGCAAAGAAACTAATCACGCGACTTTTACGTATACAAACGAGGAAGACGAAGAAGCAAGGAAGAAAGCAGCGATCGGTGGCACGCGGCGAAACTAATAACTCGATAAGGGAAAGTTGGCTAATGCGAGGGAGGCGGACGTGAATTATTGGATCGGATCGCGCGGCAGTTGGCGACTGGCGAGATAAAGGCTGCGTGGAAGGCGAAATGAAGCGAGGCGTAAAGGAGCGAAGCGGAGCGGCGAGCGCGCCGCTGCACTCGCGCGGTCTCTTAAATGGGCCGCGCATAACGGCGTGAGAAATGGCATTGTTTTGACAGCCGACTGAACGGCCGACTGCGATTCCAAGCTCGCCGAGTATCGCTGCTTACGCTCACCCGTAATTTCGCGACGTCGCATCCGCGTACGATCGCGCGTCGACTCGACGACGCGTAATTGTTGTATCGCGTTAACCTCCGACACAGAACGCCACTGAACGCTTCTGAACGCGTTCCGAACATTGCGTCGCGTCGAATAATCGCAGCTACTCCAAACTCGCACGCCAACCCCAAAGGAGCAATTAATTCCGGGGTGAAAAATCGTCTCGCGGTTCACGCGATCCTAATGTCAGATTAAAGAGGGGTTGCTTGATCGTGGAATAAAAACTGGCGACTATATAGATTTTTGACGGTGCGTGATCATTTGTGCAGCACCGGGAAAAATGGCAGGATCTTCCGTGTTACTTTCCAAGTAACTTCGATGCAAATCTGCATAATTTTCGAAAAGATCGACCGAAAGGTAAGCAACGAACGCTGGCAGATTCTTCGTTGGACACGGTGTAAACAGGATGTCGAAGGACGAGGAAAAGCGCGGATATCGACGTCGGAAGGAACTTGGATGGCGAATGGACCCGAGTCTGGTGCGTGTGCTAATGTAACAACGACTTTGGCAGAAAAGTTTGTTCACCGGGCGGAACATCAAGCGACATTCTATCGCGTATGCTGTTTACAGCGTGTGCACGCTTTCCATGTAAATGCACAGTTTACGAAGCACTCGGTGCAATTACAGTCGCCGCCGTGTCAGCGCGTTTTATCGTACAGGTTTCAGATTTATGGGGCTGTAGCTTACCCGTTGCCGAGGTATTTCTGGATCCATCGTCGGGGCGAGCGAATTAACAACTTTCCCGTCGGGCTCTTCGGATTCTTTCCTCTCCGTCATTCACCGGGCCGGCAGCGCGAGATCGCTTACAGTTTCGAGACGGTCGAGTATCGATCCGGGATCCACCCCACCCCGTTTCCCTACACCCGAGAATCCGTGTTTATCCGAATTCGCGCGATTTTTCGGGGATGTTTTCCATCGAAAATTATATCCGCGCGTTCCATCGTTAATCGCGCTTACGAGCTTCGTTACTTTCCCCGGTATGATTTACGAGCGTCAATTTAGATAGATATCCGGCCTCTGCAATTTAAATTGGAGATTGAAATTTAAGTAAACATCGATAAATCGAGCGTGCAGATTTATCGCGCACACAAAAGCCCGTAATCAGAGTGTAGAGACACAAGGGACGCGTAGTCACGGTGCACGATCCTCCCTTTACTACGATCTACGTTTCGTGCACGACCAGCTCTGCCCGTGATTTTTTTTTTACCTCGGCTTATCGATAGCGATAACCGGACAGAAGGGGACAGTGGTAGTCGGCCGGCAGAGTGGAGAGGCGTGAAGCGTGCGACCCGAAGCGCGCGGCGTGTGGCCTGGGACGTGCGGCGAATTTTCGACACACGCCACCCCGTGCATCGAATTCCGTTGTCGGTGTTCGCTCTCGCGAGAGTAATTTCGTTTTCAGCCTGTTAATCGCGTAATTGGACGCGCATGACTTTCGGTCGATGATCGAATTGGTTTCGGGGCATAATTTATGAGGGCAATTCCGCAACGCGCGCGCGTCTTCCGTGAACGCAACGCGGTATCGATAAACGGAATCATGGTCGGTCGTTCGAGCCGATCACAATCGGACCGCGAATCGCTGTCACTTTCTTCTCCATTTCCTTCTCCTCTGTAGCCGTCGTATTTCCAATTCGCGTTTCCCGCGTTGACTTTCGAGCGTTAAATTACCGGTGTCGCGCGGCTTTCCGATAATCGCGTCGCCTGCCGTTTCTATCCACGGATCGCGTTCGCTCAATTGCCCGTGCCCTTTTCATCGTTGTCTCCCGTGTTCCCGTGATTGTTGTATTAATTCGTCGTTTACTCGTTCATCGTCGTACATCGCTCGCCCTGTGGTTTCCGTAAACCATTAACGTATGCCAGCACGCTGCGAATTATTCGCGTCGTAAACACGAAAATATAAACGAACAACGCGAAAAATATAAATAAACCGTGGCGAGAAGTGTACACAAACAGACGAAAGGTAAAGAAAAATAGGTCGAAAATGCCTTCTCATTTTCTATGCGATTATTCGCCCGTTTCTACCCTTTTCGCGTACCCCGACGTTGCAACTGTCGCTATCGCGTTAATTCTCCGTACTTTGCCAAGGAATATAAGTTGGCCGAACACGATTTCTTAACCGAGACAGGGAGATATCGGCGATCGCATCGATACGCGTATTTATTCGCTGCACGAACCGTTTCTCCGCTGCAAGTTCATATATTACGGATGATATTGCTCTATCGAACGTACAGGTGTGCACGTGTCGTATTTCTTCCGGCCACAAAATTCCTCTTTCTTTCCAGTTCCCTTTCCTACCCAACTTTAACCATTGTCCATAAACTTTTCCCACCGAGTTCGTATTTTAAATTACACCTCTAGCTTTCTGGAATTTTAAACAGTCTCATTTGTCTGTTGGGAATCGCCAGATGGCCAATGCCAATGCACCACGATAACACGCTGTTTCGTTGGTCCCGGAGAAGAGATTTATCAATTTTTTTTTTTAGTTATTTATGTCTCGCTTCGTGAATGTCCTTTCATGTTCTTTGAAAGCTCCATGTCGTTCGTTATACCCGAGCTTTGATACGAATATCTCGATAGCGACGAGGCCGACAATCGGACACGCATCAAAATCGCTTTATATTCAACTTTAATTAAACAGCAAGGTGCATTCTTCGCATGGTTTCGAGCAAACCTTCATCGAACAATTGGATTAAAGTTTAATTAAACATTTGAAATACGAAAAAAGCTCGTTCAACGCGATCACGATGCTGAAAGCTCGGCAAGAAGCCTCGTGGATTACGAAACATCGCTATAATTGGCAGAGGAAACCCATTCTCGTCGAAGATTCGAATTATCGAACGTGAAAACTGTACGATACCATGGTTGTTATAGCGACGAAAGGTTGGCCAGGGACGTTACCGTTCATTCCTCGTCTGTATGGAAATCGAGATCATCGCGGCAGAGGACAATTTAATTGGCGAGGAATTTTATTTCGTTCTTACGGGTATCCGTATTCCGCGACTGCCCTGGACTCTGTAGCCAGCAATTCGATTTTCTGTCGCATTTTTATCACTTTTTGCCACATCGCCGATACCTGGCTGCAGTGCACCGTTACCAGTGGCGAAATCATGAAGATACACATTCGTTTGAACGCGCGCCACACCCGATCACCCGTGACCCAGGCATTATTGGCCTGCTCTGCCTCTGGGTCTTCACTGCTTCGCGTGAAATTCAATTTCTTCGAGCGCAATCAGTCGACTCTATCCGACACTTCGTATTATTTCGCTGCAAAATTGCGACGACCACCATTGCACGCCCTTCTCTTTCCCCCTCTCTCTGTCCCTCTCTCTCGCACCCGTTCCCCTGCAACCGTTGTTAAACCGATGAACGGTATATCCTGTTCCGATTGTTGCGAGGTGAGATCTATGTGAAGAAACTACGAGTTCCGCCTTTTTATCCGATTTTTCGCTTCAAAAATTCAATCCTGTCTTTAAGCTAGTTTCGTTCCAACGACCCAACCGATGCGATAAGAATTTCCGAGATTAATGGTACTACACGCTGACGCTTTCGAACCAGGATCCTCGGAATATCGTACAGGCGAGCGGGCAAATGTCCGCGACATTAGAGCTAACGGATAACGCGACGGAAGGAAATTAAACAAGCCAAGCTTCGACTATGTCTTGCCAAGCTGCTACGTCGACGACCGAGTCACGGAAGAACGGAAAACGATGTCTGAAAAATTTCTCGTCCGAGACATAAGTCACGGGGTTGTACAGAGCTAATCACTTAACCGAGACAGGGAGATATCGGCGATCGCATCGATACGCGTATTTATTCGCTGCACGAACCGTTTCTCCGCTGCAAGTTCATATATTACGGATGATATTGCTCTATCGAACGTACAGGTGTGCACGTGTCGTATTTCTTCCGGCCACAAAATTCCTCTTTCTTTCCAGTTCCCTTTCCTACCCAACTTTAACCATTGTCCATAAACTTTTCCCACCGAGTTCGTATTTTAAATTACACCTCTAGCTTTCTGGAATTTTAAACAGTCTCATTTGTCTGTTGGGAATCGCCAGATGGCCAATGCCAATGCACCACGATAACACGCTGTTTCGTTGGTCCCGGAGAAGAGATTTATCAATTTTTTTTTTTAGTTATTTATGTCTCGCTTCGTGAATGTCCTTTCATGTTCTTTGAAAGCTCCATGTCGTTCGTTATACCCGAGCTTTGATACGAATATCTCGATAGCGACGAGGCCGACAATCGGACACGCATCAAAATCGCTTTATATTCAACTTTAATTAAACAGCAAGGTGCATTCTTCGCATGGTTTCGAGCAAACCTTCATCGAACAATTGGATTAAAGTTTAATTAAACATTTGAAATACGAAAAAAGCTCGTTCAACGCGATCACGATGCTGAAAGCTCGGCAAGAAGCCTCGTGGATTACGAAACATCGCTATAATTGGCAGAGGAAACCCATTCTCGTCGAAGATTCGAATTATCGAACGTGAAAACTGTACGATACCATGGTTGTTATAGCGACGAAAGGTTGGCCAGGGACGTTACCGTTCATTCCTCGTCTGTATGGAAATCGAGATCATCGCGGCAGAGGACAATTTAATTGGCGAGGAATTTTATTTCGTTCTTACGGGTATCCGTATTCCGCGACTGCCCTGGACTCTGTAGCCAGCAATTCGATTTTCTGTCGCATTTTTATCACTTTTTGCCACATCGCCGATACCTGGCTGCAGTGCACCGTTACCAGTGGCGAAATCATGAAGATACACATTCGTTTGAACGCGCGCCACACCCGATCACCCGTGACCCAGGCATTATTGGCCTGCTCTGCCTCTGGGTCTTCAGTGCTTCGCGTGAAATTCAATTTCTTCGAGCGCAATCAGTCGACTCTATCCGACACTTCGTATTATTTCGCTGCAAAATTGCGACGACCACCATTGCACGCCCTTCTCTTTCCCCCTCTCTCTGTCCCTCTCTCTCGCACCCGTTCCCCTGCAACCGTTGTTAAACCGATGAACGGTATATCCTGTTCCGATTGTTGCGAGGTGAGATCTATGTGAAGAAACTACGAGTTCCGCCTTTTTATCCGATTTTTCGCTTCAAAAATTCAATCCTGTCTTTAAGCTAGTTTCGTTCCAACGACCCAACCGATGCGATAAGAATTTCCGAGATTAATGGTACTACACGCTGACGCTTTCGAACCAGGATCCTCGGAATATCGTACAGGCGAGCGGGCAAATGTCCGCGACATTAGAGCTAACGGATAACGCGACGGAAGGAAATTAAACAAGCCAAGCTTCGACTATGTCTTGCCAAGCTGCTACGTCGACGACCGAGTCACGGAAGAACGGAAAACGATGTCTGAAAAATTTCTCGTCCGAGACATAAGTCACGGGGTTGTACAGAGCTAATCTCTCGTGTATCGACGTAGTCACGCATTCGAGAGAAACGAGAAATCGATTCCTACGGCGAGCTAGCTACGAGGATTTAAGGATTGATCGAATTTTCGAGGGTACCGGTATGGACCAGCACTAGCGCTGTGTATATCTCTCAGGATGGCACGTTATTGTTCCGAATCCATAAATTACTCCGTGAGAAGTCGATATGTATATATGTACATGTATGTAAGTATGTATATATGTACATATATATATATATATATGGAGGAGTAAAGGGAGAGGAAGGGAACCAGCAGCTCGCCAGCAATAATTTCTGGCGAAATCACGAGAAGAAAAATATCCTTCGCCCGGAGAAGCTTGTCGCGGCACGATGCTCCTAAACGGCCGCTCGAAAGTTTCAGCCGAGAAAGTGGGTCGTGAGAGAAGAAACTTTTGAAAATTCTATTCTATTCCATATCATGGCCAAGTGTTCGTCCTTGCTTTTTTCGTTCGGTGCCTCTTAAATTGTCCCGGAGAAAATCACGTTTACGTAACGAGGCGGTGATTTCATCGGGGCCGACTTTGATTCGCGTAATCGTTAAGAAATTATGTAAGAGGGCGGGACGAAGGAGGACAAAAGAAGTCTACTCGACGCGATTGCTGCACCTCTGTTCCCGTGATTATCGCATTGTCGGACGTTCGTGTCGCGAATCGCTTTTCGACGATTCGCTGAACTCTCGTCCGCGTAATTTCGCCCGCTTTCGATCCAACAATTGACCGCGAAAATAACCTTCTAATTACGCGCGTCGCGGCTTTATTCACGCGCCATTAATTGCCACGGGACGTTATCCCCGAACGAGTCCCGTTCCCTCGCTTTAGAAATGTTTTCGAGTCTGATAGATTCCAACAGTCGTTCGCGATGCGAATGATAAGCTCTCGTTCGAGCGTCGAATGACATAAACTCGGGACGAGATAACG
Organism: Eufriesea mexicana; assembly: GCF_001483705.2. Lineage (NCBI taxonomy): Eukaryota > Metazoa > Arthropoda > Insecta > Hymenoptera > Apidae > Eufriesea > Eufriesea mexicana. Next base: position 1,117,411 of record NW_016909723.1, read on the forward strand.
AATCTGCCGTGTGTCATCGTGTTCTATTCGCGCGCGCCACGTGCTCGTTAAAATTTTCATCGCCCGGTCCGAAATCGAATTCTTCGTGAATCGACGATAGCATTGAAACCAACCCGAGTTTCGTATTCGTTGTCAGCACCGTCCTCCATGCGTTCCTCCCTTCTATTCATTTTATTCTTCTCGCTTCGTTTCCTTTCCTTTCCTTTCCTTTCCTTTCCTTTCCTCTCCTCTGAGTCGCTTCGTTTCGAGCCCGTCTTCGGGCAAACGGAAGATCGAAGCATCTATGTAGTCATCCTTTCGCCGAGTGCAATTCGCGACGAATAAATATTTCTAGCAGTGGTTCCAAGTATAACAATGTCCACGATAAAAAGCCCGGAGATACGCGAAGTTTCATCAAGGCGTTCGTTGTTACATAAAGTTGGCGACTTTATTGGTCAGATATAACTGGAACGTTGGGCCAGATTGTTGCGATAAAAGGAAGCTCGCATACAAAGTAGAAACGTCCTCTATGCTTTTTAGGAAAATGGTAACGCGGGGAGCAACGAACGTGTCGTAAAACTTGACTGCGGATACACTCAAAACTGGCCAAGTTATCCTTCGAGAGAATGTCGGCTATCCATTACGTAGACGCTGAGACAATCGGGCTATGGAAGCTCGCGGCGGGCTATCCGCACCCCTTATTTTCTTATTTGCTCACCATTTGTCTCTGCTTCCTCCCTGCCTTCGAATCTCTTATATTTCTTGCGAATACAGTTTGCGAAATTCCTACCTTCTTTCCACATTGCCTCGTCCCACTTTTCCACCTCCTTTCCGCTTTCTCGTCCAGGAGACAATGTCGAATTCGTCCCTCCATCGATTGTCTCGCGTTTCACTGACCGACATAATTGAACGATCGCAATTGTACTATCGACTCCCGTTCGAAGAGACTGCGATCCACCTGGCAACAGCTTCTTTGCGTTTCATCTTCTCCCTTTTCCACCCAATTACCGCCATTACCGGATGGACGCATTGTCCGAGTCTTCGTAGGCTCGAAAACTCCGAATCTGAGCATGCAAGTACACGCGTGCGAAACCATTCTTTTAACCACTCTCGACCCTAGCCACGATCTCCGATAACACGCAAACGATTGAAAGGATACTTCGGGACGATATTGCCAGCATCTCACCGTTTGATTTCTCCGTTAGCTCTCGGCTCGCTTGCCACGATCCCCGGTTAACAACACCCTGTCCGAACACAGAGACGTACACGAGCACGAGTGGATCGACTGGAACGAAGATGTGTACACGGGTTTCTTTATTGGTCTATACCAATTTTGATACCTCTTGTGGCTATATTTACCGCGCAAATATAACGGGTGCGGGGGACTCTTTTAGGTAAACTGTATATAAAAGTCCATTCGAGCGATCGAGATTCAATTCGGACCAGTAATGCGCATGGATCAAACGAACGACCTCAAACGGTCCCGAATACCTGGCGCATTCCGGAGAAAAGTTCTCCGGCTGAAATTCGGCTGGATGGTTTATAGGTCCGAAAGGTGTTTCAAACAATAGTACCCTGGAGAATGGTTTAACGGGAGCGTGTTCCTCTTGTTATCGGTCCACACGCTAGCCCGGAAAGCGAAAGATGCGAGCGCACCCCCGAGATTCGACCAAGTTCCAAGCATCCAAGTCAGCACACGTCACGGAAGATTAAGCTTCCGAAAGCTCGTGGTGCGTTCACGGAGCGGAAGAACGAACGAGCTCTTTGCCTCACCTGATCAGGCGTTCTCAAGATCGGTCGATGCAACGTTCGTTTTAATTAATTTATCGCAGAGACCGCGGAACGCGTGTACGAGCGCCAGGGCGGTGGCGTTTCGAAGAGTACGGGCTCGCGATGAGAAATTTAGATTATGCATACTCCGGTTGGAATTGTACAACGAAAACCGCGGAGATACGATCGTGGCCAGTCAGCGGGAAACCTGAGAGTGGTCGCAGGTATTCGAGGAAAAGAGCTTTTTGTCTGGCAAAGGTCGGTCCGAGGGAGGCAGAAAAATTGTAAAAGGCAAATTCGCGAGGTAAAAAGCACGGGAGCGCGACAGGGCGGCCACAATCGTCGGCCTAGGACAGGAAATCCAATTTCACCCTTAACTCCTGTAGGAAGCCGCGTTTGCATCGAGCTTAATAGAACCGAGTCGAAGACGGAGTAATCGCGTTGCACCTTTTATTCGGGCCGGTTCCGAGAATCGTCCAAAGTCGGACGCAAACCGAGGATTCCTTTGAAGTTCCGTCCGTTCGACCGCCAATCCGCCATTCCGTTTAACCGCGACGCATTAACATTAACGCTCGGTCAGAGGTGTTGAGCCTCCGTTGGTTGCAACGTTTGGTTTAACCCTCGGCGTTTAATAGTCGCCGACGACGCAAATATTTATGCGAAAAATTTCCCGCGGACGGAAAAACGGAGAATGCCAGCGGCGTTCGTAGCATCTATCGATTTAACAGGTTGCGTTTCAATCGCGAGTTTAGAGGACACTCGTCGGGCCGAGGACCGCAATTTACATTCGATCTTTTGTCGTGAAACGCTCCACGACAGCGTCCCATCGAATACAATGACGATACTCGACGAATGTCTCGAGGGAGCGTTAATGCGACTCGAAGCAAGCGTAATTATTCATTCTTAATGTCTGCCGCGAGCAGTTGAAACGCGAACGCAAAGTATCCGTCCTATATAGCGCACTTATCGAAAATTGCAGAAACGTTGCGAGTCCGGTTTAACAGGGAACGATCTCGTTTATACCTTGGCTCTCCCCTCTTCCACGAAATTGCTTTCAATTAAATTCGAAACTTACTTATCGGAATAACGCCACCAGCCAGAGACGCCGTATCGTAACGAGAAACAGCGGACCCGGTGCACGAACCGTAGTCGGTTGCGAGCAGTTAAAAGTCTCGGAAGATCGCGCAGATTATTCGGCTAGATTACTTAAACGAATTAACCGGGTGCGAGACAAATTCCAACTGCGATGGCAAGCATTTAGAGTTGGGAAAAGACGCGAATTGGGGGACCGGTATCGGATAAATTCGTCTTCGTTGGTCATAGGAACGGCGTAGAATTCTGGCTTAACTTAATAGACGTTGGTAGACCGCAAAGCACAGTTCACCGTTTACACGAATGCCCGAAAACCATTGACATAAACCGAAACTGTACGAAACTTTTGAATTGATCGGCAGAGTTCGAACGTTCGTGAGGGGTATTAGACTGCAAAGACGTTACTTACAACGCAACTGTAATCGTTTACGTACAGCTTTACGCGTACTTTCTGCGAGCATCGTGCAAACGGAGAATTTTTCTTCACAGTTCTTCCTCGTTCAGAGATACGTATATTTCGCTCGATATTTACATTTATGCTCCGCGATTGAATACCGGGATAAATAATAAATTGAAAATGCAGTCTGCCCTCGAGGTACGCGGCTTTAAAACACACGATTTCAATTATACGCGAATTGCGAAACGTCTACAACCGCTTATAATTTAACAAATACTCCCCAATCGCTATTTCGCGTAATATTTTCTTCTTCCTCGCCTACATATTTTATTCGAAGAGTATTACTGATACCGAGGTGCGCGAAGAGTATTTCCACAAATGGAGCAATAAATCTACAGCGAATCGAGTAGCCCGGAAGTACGAGGAACAACGGGAACGAGTGAATAAGATATAACGAACTCGTTTTATTAAATAACGTTAAAATTATTACACGGCGACTTGGTCTGATACCGAAACGACATCGTTTAACTCGTCGACTCTAGCCTGATTAAATGTTAGTCGTTCCGTTTGAAAATTTCGGTATTATTTCCTCGGTACGAATACCAGCAATCCGTCTATGGCGTCTTTCTTCGACGATGAAATAAAAAGCGCGGGAAATTTAACGTTCTCCCCGTTTTGGTAATTCAACATCGAATTGCGGTCTCTATAGACCTGAGGACCTAAATCCCGAAACCGCGCGTATTTCGAGGGACAACTACACATCTTGGAGGAAGTTATTCCAGAGTGTAAGACCTGCCAGGGCATAAGCGTTGGCAATGTCTAGGTGCGTGGCGACGAATACCAGCTTTTAGGTGTTTCCTTGCAAAACAGTCTCGGCGCGCGTTTTCGCGGAAGTTAATGGAATCAAGCACACGGCAAGAGCGGATTTCGCCGCGTTGCACGGATGTATATACGTGTATCACACCGAGAGACTAGCAACGTTGACGTAAACTCGAATTCGCATGCGGTCGCCATAAGCGTTTCCGCTCGACATAGCGGTATGTCTAACGGCAAGCTCTTCTTCGGCATCGCGTCTTCCACTGACCGTGGAAAAAGTCCCGGCTATCGCGGTGCAACCTATGCTCTACGGTCAAACTGAAAAAGCTGCCAGGATACCTTCGAGTTTACGGAAATAATATTTTCCCCGATTGCCCTCGGTCGAGCGTGTCGCGTTTCGCGGGAAACAGATGGAAGTTGGTGGAATATTTTCCCTCGCTGCTCCGATCTCCGTTAAAAAAATACGATCGAATAAATAAATGTAAACGCGTACTTTGACCCTGTTCACCCTGTGGGCGAGGGCGGATTTTTCTCCAACAGAGGTATAATTTCGCACGGATCTTTCCCGGAACGATCGGACGAGACATTTTTTACGCTTAATTTCAGCCGTGCAACTTTTGCAAAAGTTCTCGTTGTCTGTTCATCTTGTCTCGAAACAGTGAATAAGTATTTCATTAGCGAGGATCATTTAGATAACGCGGCCCACTTCCCAACTGTCCTACGAATGCGCTGGCTCGCGAGTAATTAATCAAAAAATGCTTCGGGTGGAAAGCCGCATGCGAGCGCGGATGATGGATTCAACGAGGACCAATAAGGCTGGGCACAAACCCGATTTAATTTCATTCGAGCTATTGGTCTATCTCGTCGCGACCTGATTACGCCGGCTATTTTAATTTCTTTCGCGGTGCGAGTCTTCCGGTTAAACGCACTCGAAATGCCAAGTCCGTTCGGATCGATGAAAGACCGCGAACCTCGGTCAAATGTTCAACCTTTTGATTCGCAAACACGTGGAAAACGCGTGAAATTCGTTTTTCGTGGAGGAAAATGGCCGCCAAGTGGAGGACAGGGATTGAACGATGGCAACGGTTTATCGTTGGTTGGGTTCAGGCGCGGAGATTTAATTGGACGCGAACATTAAATCGACGTTGGTCGCAAAGGCATCCGGAAGTTCCCTATTTTGCTTCGCATTGTCCCTTCTCGCGAACTTTCGACGACGCGAATTTAGGTCGATGAAAAGCGAAGGAGAGAGCCCTCGTTCGATCTTGCAGGCAGCCGAGAGAACTTCGTTAGTCTTGGTTGGAAAGGCCCGAAAGAGGATCGTTACCTTATCGGGACGTAGAAAATATTTCTGCGCAGAGGGGTTCGATGTGCCTGGCAGCGAGCACCGTTTCTTGTTATTTCATATCTATGTCGGGAACGAGGTATCGAATTAAGAACGTATCTTAACGTTTCGTCGGAGCCATCTCTCGTCCCTGGCATTTCCGTTAGCTTTTAACGCGGCAACTTTGACATTCGTTTAACGCGAGAACGTACTAAATACGCCACGAGATTCGTGCCGGTTCTGTTTTTATATTTTCTATTCGAATTCCATGAAGTTTCAGCGTTGCGCGTGTAACTTTCACGATTTTTCCATCCCCGTGCTCTTTCGAATTATGGTAAGAGTCGATGCAGCCGTTCCCTTCGTCCCGAGCGGAATTTTTTTACGCGCCGATCCAACGCGATTCGTAATATCTCTAGTGGATTCAGGCCAGGGGACCGGGACCAGCAATCCATGTTCCGCGCGACCTCTTCCTCCTTGGTTTTTAAATAATCCCGCCGCATAAGTCTGACACGGTGCACGGTTCAGTGGCTCGGCTTCGATACGCGAGGCGTTAGATGGAATAGGTAAATTTCCATATCCACGCGCACACCTTTTCCTCCGCGGAGCAGCTCGTGTACCGGCCAACGCTCGACATGTGTCGAGGAACAAAAAACATTATACGGCTTGAATAGAGGGCAAACATCGCATTTCAATTGCGACGTATCGATTGTCCTGCAAAACGAGCGTGCTGCACCGGTCACGCCGGGCCGAGAACGCTGCGCGGCGATATATCGGTCCGTTCGCCAAGATCCAAACAAACAAGTGTCGTATCCCGTGTCGCTCGAGTTACGTCTCTGAATTTATGTTTCATCTCTCTATGCTTTCCCCTCTTCCTCTTAATTCGCCATTCTCCCTTCCTTTCCCACGGAAATGTAAACGCTTTCTCTTCTAGTTAACCGGATAGGTTTTTCCCAGGACAAATCCTCCGTTTCGACCACCCGGCGCTCCTCCAATGTTTGCGATCCGGGGTTTCATTAAGATCGGAACGAAAATTGCTTTCCCTTACTTTGTTCGGGCTAATCTCTCATCTCCAGGAGGAGAATCGCGGCAGAGAAGTTTTCTAGGTATTTGCCGCTCCACGATAAACGACGATTCATCGTTAGCCGCGTAATTTTCTACGTTTCCACGGGTTAACCGCGCGCATCCGATTCTCCGTTCCGCGGTTTATCCGGTGAACCGATTTGTCACTCGCTGGGTATAATCGTTATTTATTATCCGATAGCAAGAGCAATCGTATTTTCGTGGCTGGGAAAACGTCAGGATCAACGTCGTTGTTCCGGTAATGGAGAAACTTTTGAAAACGCGTGCAACCAGACAGCTCGTTATTCGCGCGAATAATATCGACGGATAATTATACTTTTGCCAAGATCTCGGCGATCGTATCACCGCGGAATAACGCATTGTTATTTCATACGCGAACCATCGGAATAACAGAGATGGGCGTCGGTTTACGAATTACCAATGGGAACCGTGGCATGGTTTACCAGTTTACGAATATATAATGGCGTCGACGGGGCGAATATCGTTTCCTCGGAGAAACGAAATCGGCAAATGAATTCCAGTTCTTCTCTTTTCGAGTCGCATCGAATCGCTATTTTCCTCGTTTGGGCGATCGCAAAATCAAGAGTGTAACCGAAGAGACCCTTTTGTCTCGCCAACCCCTTTGTTCTCGATCGTTTCCTTTGCGGCCCTTCGTCCGTACCACAATTCGTTCTTCAGGAACCCTTTTCTCATTCTATGATCTCACCTCTTCATCACCGACCGACTCGACTCGACTCGACTTTGCTCGCTTCATTCCAACCCTTGGCTCTCTCGCTCTCCTCCGGGGTGAATACACTTTGCTCGAACAAAAAAACTCTTAATTGCTGTGCAGCGTATTACGAGAAGTCGTTAGGACCGAATTGCGGAATCCACGAGGAGCTGCTTCGGGATTCTTTGCATGATAATAGAGGAGCGAGGAGTTTTGTTGTTTTGTATAATTTCGGTGGAATATTATGATGTTTTCAACAGGCGAATTATTCGAAAGGGAACGATTTCTAGCGTTGGGCGAGGCCGAGGCCGGGTCCGAGATCGCTGGTTAAAAAGACGCGAAAACCGTGGAAAATTGAATTTCGTCGAAGGACAAGGCGCTTCTGTATTTCTCGCGAAAGCAGGAGAACGGAGAGAGGACGAATAAATATTCGGTTTGACCAAACAGACATCTTTTATTTGAAGAGGTCGAGTGGAAAGTTCGATCGACGAGAGAGATTCTCCCTCGGGAGCAGACGACAACGGGGGTGAAAGTAACCACGAGGTATAATGAAACTGATCGAGAATTTTGTTAACCTCCGCGTTCTCCGCCACAGTTGGACCTGCAGCGATGGCTGCAAGGAGGGAAAAACAATTGGTAAATCGTTTATTGATATAAACGGTACGGCCGTTATCGTTTCGCGATCACGGGTAATGGGTAAATCGCAATGGCGCGAAATTTATAAATATCCATAATCGGGCGGTATCATCTAGGCTCATCGAGTTTAATCGGGTTTTAATCCATGTATATTGCCGGCTAATTAGCATAACAATTTTCGCGGGAAATTCTGTCGATTGGAGTACTGGTCCGGCACGGGATCCAGTCCGAATAAAAAAGTATGCATAAATCTTGGAGCCTCGTTAAAGGTATTCGACAGCCAATTACGTTGCCAGTGTCGAGGGTTTTTGCGGACGTACTTTACCGGTGGAAGCGATCCAAAACCAATTCTCGAAGGAAATTTACGGGTCACCTGGTATAACGTATTCAAAGGAAGATCGTTCATCGTCGATGACGCCACTTCGCAACCGTCGATACACGCTGATACTCGATAAATTAATACCGCATTATCGTCACCCCTTTGCTCGATTTTTATTTCCGAACGACCCTTCGCGATTATCTCGGTCGAACTTAAGCACATCGAGTATCGAAACCGCTGTCTATGGTCGAGATCGTTGACAGCGCGGAAGCGTTGTTTCAGATCTCGACACGGCGAGTTTGACAATTAATCGTGGATTAACGCCATTCGGCAAAGTTTACACCGTGAGCAGCGTTTCGCGCTTTAAAGTTGCCATTTAACCCGCATTACGCGTGTAAAATTAATCTTACGACCAAGCTGAACCGTCGCGCCATGTTCGAAGCATCCTTTAGAAAAGCTCCCTTTCAAAGGTAAGAAGCCCACTCCGAGGCTCGTTTCGCGGCAGTCCCCCAACAAGTCGATTTGCAGAAGTAACGGTCTTAATTGGTTAAACATTTCGGGTGCATTCGTTGGCGCATTCTATTCACGCTAACCGACCGCCAGGAACCCTTGATAAATCGCCGAACGCATTCGGGGTAGACAAATCGGTGATGAAAAGACGAAAGGTTAGGCGAACTCCGGGCACGCGGACGTATCCCGGTGGAACGAACCCTCTTTCGTTCACGGCTTTTGCGCCCGTCCCTTTAACTTATTCGTTTTCTTTGCCGGCGAAACAATGCTAGTCGTTCTAAAGGCGAGAAAGCAGAGAACCAGCTACAAGTTGGCTACTCGTAAATTTCTGCCTCGCTACTTAAATCGTTCGCTCGGTTAATTAATTAAATTCACCACCTTTGCGCCAACTTGCTAAATACGCTGCCTTTACCCTCTGTCCCCAAACATCGAACCCGTTTCATTAAAATGTTCGAGTTCACCGTCCTTCCAGGGAATTTATAACAGCCGCCCGTAATTAACTCGTCGATTTCTCGAAATTTTCCCACCCGTTCCGCTCCTATGACTGACTTATCCTCCACCACTCTAATACGCCTTTGAATTTACCGGCTCTGATATTTTAGATCTCTGGTTTATGAAGGCTTCGCCGTGCCGTTCGAGCTTGTGGTAAATCCACTGCGAGATAACTCGGAGTAAAATGGAGGATAGAGCTCTGAATAATGGCGAGGAAGAAAAAGTTAAACGCGACGACGTATAATTGAAATATTTGTTTAAGAGGAAGCGAAGAAAGCTTGTGATAGGAGTGCAGCGTGGAAGAATGCGTAAGCGTGCGGTAAAGAGAGGCAGAAGGGTCGAAAGCGGGAGAATTATGCTAAAAAAGAAAGTACCCTTTACGCCATTATGCCGGCAACCATAGCCAGTGCTCGCTTTAGAGCTTAATATTTCTTAATGTTTCCTCAGTCGACATAATTAATTTATGCCTCGGGTCTCGGAACTTCCTAATTAAACTTCACTCGCATTTCACTCGGCCGAATGAAATATGGAATTTCCAGCGATCGTTATTTCTTCCATTCGATAAATTGTATTTCAAATTAATCTTCCGTTACGTTAATTGCGAACCCCGGCGGTAACTTTTTGTCACTAGTTTGTCCTTTGCCGTCAGACGTCGACGCGTAATTAAAAACAACAAAACAGTTTCGAGAGTTGTTCCAACGGCCGTGGAACTTGTCAATTTGACGCCGTGATTCGAATATCGTTAACTCGTATTCCGCATTGTGTATCGTAATTACGATACGCTTTTTACGGGAACGTCACAGTCGAAACGAATATATTTGGTTAATTAAAAATTATTTTATTCCCACGCCGGGTACGTTAATCCTATAAAGAATTATTTTAATTAACGAAATACGTATCGTATCGGGAGAAATATCGCGATGAGAATAGCGATTTCATAATTTTTTCGAGAAATATTCAATTCCCAATTTATTCTCGTTTCGTTTCATACAGAGATTACGAACAAAGAACGGTTCTTCGCGTGCTCCCAGTCGGCTCGCAGTGAGTTTAATTGCACGGCAGTGACGCGGATACGCGTTTTCCGCGACGTGACATCGCTAATAGACTTATTAACACATTAACTAGACTGCCAGTGGTAATTAATTTTCGTGGATCCGGCTACGTATTTTCGTCACGGCCATTTATTACAATACTTTTGCGTGAACCTCGCCGAAACGCGATTAACTTGTGCGAATGTTACCCCGATACCGTGGATAATTAAATAGCCTAAATGAAGGACGCATGGCCACGATGCATTTAGACCTTATTATTAAATTTTCAAGGTTGTCGATCGCATTACACCGTAAAGCGATAAAGCGCATAATTAACGCGCTGAATATTGTATTACAACGTTTTCAAACAAATAGGCACTTTCCCCGTCGGGAGGTTAATCGTCGAATGCGCTTAACTGCAATTACATTATCAGTGGAGCGAGAAACGGCAATAAAGAGAACACGGTGCAGATAGAAAACAGGAAATGACTCGGGATACCTGAGCTAATAAAAATCGCTCGATTACGATATCGAAGCTTTCCAAGAACCGGTTGCGCCATCCACGCGCTTCTCGCCATTTCAGTTACCATTTCTTCGCTTTTCTTTCAGTTTCTCGTTGCAGCATGGAAAGTATCGTTTACGAGGAAATTGCGATCGATAATAAGCCGCGAGAGAAAACGTGTCATGATCGATTGCGAAGCTATGGACACGCGACACGTTGCAGTTTTAAACTGTTGTGTCCGTTCGAGCTACGCGAAAACGGGTTGCTATTGAAATCCAGTTGATTGCAGCACTGTAAAAAGCGTAATTTGGCAGAGGTAATTAAAACGAGGATCGATAAAAATGCACAGAGCAGAATGTCGCCGGGTCGCGAGTAATAAATGCCATTAAAGCTTGAAATATAACTTTCCGGATGCAATATTTATGATTTAACGGTACAAACGATCGCTCGGGAAATTATTTACTCGCGCAGGTACTTCGTGGGAACTTCACCGTGCTCCAATTGTCATCTGCATTTCGAAACGGTCGCAATTCGAAAATATTTACTCCGACGTTAGCCAAACTCTCGCGTACGGATACAAACGATGGAATTTGGAAAAATTTCACGCCATCAGCCGATGCGAAGGTCGGAGAAATACGAGCATTACGTAGAAACAATGGTTAACGGTGGAAGCAACGCTGGTAAAGCAAATGATCCACTGAAAACAGAGATACGGAAACGTGTCACTATCGGCACCGAAAGTATCCGTCAATGATTGATTGACAGACAATGGCCGGCGCTTATTCCCACTGCAGAATATGACCATCGGCAGCGAGGATAATCGTCATCGGGGTTTTTTCATCGATAATCGATGCCGATTGGCTGGCAGTAGCCGAGCAGCAATACCGAGGAAAAGCTCGCGGCCAGGGTGCGCGGTTGCCGAGGGGTAGGGGTTGGCGAGGGTGGCAGAGGCGGCATAGGTGTCGATCCGGTATCGTATATTTGCGAAGGGCGGGCAGAAAACTGGAGCACGGTTTAAATTACGAAGCGGCAGGCGATTAGCGATCCACGGATTCGAAATCGAGGCTCGCCGTCTCGATTGGTAAGTGCGACGTAGTAAATGGCGCGGTGGCCTGCCGGCAGATTGGCTTTGCACGGAGAAAAGTTTTGTTTGATGTTTCGATAGCCGCGCATCCAATTGGCCCTCTCGTGCCAGGAAGCCGCACACGTACACCGGCCTTCGCTGCATCGGGTAATTTCGTTTCGAGTGGACTCGTGTGACGAGCCTGGGCCTGGAGGTCGGGAGAAACGGACAAAGAGAGGCAGAAAGAGAGAGAGAGAGAGAAAGAGAGAGAACGTTGAAGCTGAGCGCTGAAGAAAGAGGGAATGGCGATGCACGGCGAAAGAGGGTGCAGGAGGGATGCACTCTCGAGTAGTAAAACTGCATCCAACGCGAGCAGACAGAGAAACAGGGAAAGA